>NC_053500.1:54742339-54929839 GCF_905171775.1 Rana temporaria | reverse complement strand
ACACAAATTGGTGTTTATGTGACGGTTGCATCGCAATGCCCACACAAGTTGAATCTATTTGCTGCAAACAAATTACAGATGTTCAAGGCTTCATACCAGACGGCAGTAATTGCATCACAGAAGCCGATTTTTTTCGTTCAGTAGTAACTTCAGATTATCATGTGAGATTAATTAATACTATTTTACATACAGAGGAACGACCAGTGGTAGATGCCGATAACCACGGGTAAATCTTTTAATAAAATTATAATATTTGCTAAAATATTATTCTTTTTTTAATCCAATATTGATATATATTTATAATATGTAATTTTTTTATAGGAGATTAAGAAAACCAGCGTATAGAACCTATATATGCTGTATCTATGGTTATCTAGGGAAAGGTAACAGGAGGGTGATCCCATCTTGTGCTGTAAAAGTTGTATGCAATGTTTTTCCCGATCCAAACGGAGCACTATGATGCATCCGAGATGGCATTTCATTAATTATGTAATTTTAATTGTTTCTTATTTTTGTTTGGTTTTTAATAATTTAAATTACTGTATTCAATTTTTTCTAATAAAAATGTTTATGTTTAAAACAAATCTAGATTTTTGTAATTATTTAGACATGAATGTTTTACAAATTTCATATATTTTTTTATAATCGGAATATTTCAAAAACATAACATTTTTTAAACAAACTCTTTATTGAACTTACGACAAACCAACAATAACTATAAAACATATTTACAATGTATTAAAAAAAAAAATTATATATATATATAGATCCAACTGATATATATATATATATATATATATATATATATATATATATATATATATATATATATATATATATATATAGCAGTTGGATCTATATTACATGTAAAAACAAAAAAGTAAAAAAACAATCAATACATTATTTCTTCACAGTAGGAAAGCGTGTCATGTGTGCTTTCACAGCGACACTTTTATCCGGCCTTTCCAATGAGGCAAGGTTTTTGGGCATATCAGTTTTTTGGCTTCGCCAAGAACATGTCAGGGTTCCAGCAACTATTGCCAACATGTCGGCAAGCATGAGAAAAGCGTGGTCATTGTTAATTTTTTCATAGAAATTCCTGACCATCCATTTTTTACAACCCCTGGGAAACTCTAAGTTTTTACGTTCGACCAAATATTCTGCACCACTTTAATCTGTCTTTCTAGTCAGGGCTGGTTTACGTACCACATTATGATTGTGACTCAATGCCGCCAATTTTGTTCTGGCCTCCATCGAATCAATCCCAAAATGGATTCTTTTTGGACGGTATTTCAGAATCATACTGTGGTACGTTTCTATCACCCCTGTCTGACAAAAATAAGTCAGGTGTTTCATGTCCTTATCAAGTTGAGCATCCAAAACAATTGAGGATAAGCCATGATATGCAGGTGTATTTATTTTCAACCAAGGAACAGTCGGGTTGTCCACATTGACTTCATCGTGACGGCATTTATGCTCGACATCGCCAACTTTCCATACGTGAACATTTCTCACATGGTGTAGTAGAGATTGCCATAGTTCTCTGAAAAGATCTTCGCTTCCTTCGCAAGCTCTAGCACACCAATAGAAATGATTCACTATGGGGGAAATCCAACTCAAAATTGGACGATAATTCACTTTTTTTTGCAATTTTTTGCAATTTGATTAAATTTTCTTCTTAAATTTTTGGCATAATGCCAAAGGTCAAATTGGTGCCTTATGTGTTTGTATTTTTCACTTGTCAACAATTTACGTATGCCAGTGTGCCGATGTATTTTTCACTTGTCAACAATTTACGTATGCCAGTGTGCCGATCTGTTCCTATCATTTGTACATCTAATTGGTTGCTAATTATTCGATCCAAACATTTTTCAAAACCAAATTTCTCCATTGCAACAGATGAAGTAGTTTGTGACACCTGCACCATTTCAAAATCCAACAATTTTTTTGGAATTAAGATCCATAAAAGATCCACTCACACAGATTGCGCCTGCCAATAAAATGTTACCTGCTGCATAATTTTTGATTTTTGGCTGGCTTGTCCACAATTTCAGTCGATGTTCTGCGGCACATGTAGAGTACACAACTACCATAGTACCTACTGTTTGCTTTTCTATTTTTTTAATATCTTCATCACAGCCTTCGCTGGGACAACTCCTTTCAAAAAATAGTTCATCTAGACAGCTTTCAAAAACTATGAATTTTTTCTCTTTCACTAAATTCAAGGGGTATGGCAGTTGTGGCTCAGGTTGAGTTTCAGGTTGAGAGTCGCCCACACTCACGGTGAGACTCACGTCTCCTTTCTGCGGAGTGTCACAATCAGATACATGAAAACTTGGATCTTCTTCATAGGCAAGTTTTCTTTTTCGTCTGGGCACTGGACTGTCTAACGATAAGGGTGACATTGCTCCAAGAGTTGTAGAGGACTTTACGTGAAGTATTGGTGTGGACACATCAAGTGGTGGTCCCATTACAGATATCTCTGTTGAAATGTAGTCATGATCATTTATTATGATTTCCTCATTTGCAATTATGCACGTTGATTCCTCGGATCTCTCAAGTGGTAAATCAAACAATGCAGTTTGTGTGGAAGCATCGGCTTTTACAACATTACATTTACATTCTAACAATGTTGAAGCCCTCTTCATAATCGCATTTTTGATTCTGTTAAGTTTTTTTCTGCCACTTATTTTCAGCAGATCTTATCATAAGTGTTTCATCAAAAATTGTAGGCACAGCATCTGCTTTTATTTTTCTCTTTTTTCCTTGGCCACTAAAAGATTCTTCAATGAAGTGCACTGAACAAAATCGGTAATTATCGCTACGTTTGTCATCTAGAATAAGTGGAATGTATTCTTCTATCATAGAATCCTCCATTCCTGCATTTCTTAGCCATATCCTGATCCTCTGACTATCCTTTGGGAAGGTAATATATTTTATACCTTTCTCAAGTTCCTTAGAACCAATGTGGTTTTTGCACACTAGAGCAAAACAGCACAGCATTTCTAAATACTGAATAATAAATCATATTATAAATTGTTGGACATAAAAGTATTATAAGTACATATACTGAAATTTTATAATTACAAAATTAAATTTAACTTTAAAACTAAATATTTTTTAAAAAATAGTATAAGTCTTAAATTAAAAAAAAAAATGTATTTTTTTCACCTGAATGTCAATATTTTTCGGTCAATATGTTAATATAAAATATAAAAATAAAAATTTTCAAAACAATTTCAAACAAAATATTATAAAAGAAAGAAATAAAAACAAAAATTAACTTTACAAAAAATATTTTTATTTATATTAAACATCATAAATATAGCATTTATAATAGAATATACATGATAAGTTCAATATTCATTAAAAAGAGATAAAAGTGTAAGAGGGCGAAGACTAAAGTTTAAGAGGGCGAAGACTAAAGTGTAAGAGGGGAAAAAAGTGTAAGAGGGCGAGAAAAAGTGTAAGAGGGAGAAAAAAAGTGTAGGAGGGCGAGAAAAAGTGAAGGAGGGCGAGAGAAAAGTGAAAGAGGGCGAAGAAAAAAGTAGAGGGGATAGATTGACAGTAGGGGGGGAGGTATAGAGTGATGGGAGAGTGGGGGGACAGAGAGACAGTAGAGGGGGGCCATAGACAGAGGCTGAGTGACAAAAAAATAGAAAATAAAATTTGAGAAAAAGCAGACAGACATTACAAAACATTTTACTAACAAACAAGTATTTGTATGGTTTCAATAAAATTAAAACCAATCGTCATAAATACAAATCAAAAAACAATTCTTGAGATAATAGGATAGATGGTAGAGGGGGGGGGGGATATAATAACAGTAGAGGGGGGGGGAGGAGAATAGAAAGAAAGTAGAGGGGGGGGGAAAGATAGAAAGTAGAGGGGGGGGGGAAAGATAGAAAGTAGAGGGGGGGGGGGAAAGATAGAAAGTAGAGGGGGGGGGAAAGATAGAAAGTAGAGGGGGGGGCAAAGATAGAAAGTAGAGGGGGGGCAAAGATAGAAAGTAGAGGGGGGGGGAAGATAGAAAGTAGAGGGGGGGGAGATAGAAAGTAGAGGGGGGGGGAGATAGAAAGTAGAGGGGGGGGAAGATAGAAAGTAGAGGGGGGGGAAAAGATAGAAAGTAGAGGGGGGGGAAAAGATAGAAAGTAGAGGGGGGGGAAAGATAGAAAGTAGAGGGGGGGGAAAGATAGAAAGTAGAGGGGGGGGAAAAGATAGAAAGTAGAGGGGGGGGGGGGAAAGATAGAAAGTAGAGGGGGGGGGGGAAGATAGAAAGTAGAGGGGGGGGGAAGATAGAAAGTAGAGGGGGGGGGGGAAAGATAGAAAGTAGAGGGGGGGGGGAAAGATAGAAAGTAGAGGGGGGGGGGGAAAGATAGAAAGTAGAGGGGGGGGGGGAAAGATAGAAAGTAGAGGGGGGGGGGAAAGATAGAAAGTAGAGGGGGGGGAAAGATAGAAAGTAGAGGGGGGGGGAAAGATAGAAAGTAGAGGGGGGGGGAAAGATAGAAAGTAGAGGGGGGGGGAAAGATAGAAAGTAGAGGGGGGGGAAAGATAGAAAGTAGAGGGGGAGGGAGAATAGAAAGTAGAGGGCTGGGGGAAATAGAATAACAGTAGAGGGGGGAGAATAGAAAACCAGTAGACGGGGGGGGGGAGAATAGAAAGAAAGTAGTGGGGGGGATTGAAAGACAGAGGGGATAGACGGTATAGAGTGATGGGAGAGTGGGGGGACAGAGAGACAGTAGAGGGGGGCCATAGACAGAGGCTGAATGACAAAAAAAATAGAAAATAAAATTTGAGAAAAAGCAGACAGACATTACAAAACATTTTACTAACAAACAAGTATTTGTATGGTTTCAATAAAATTAAAACCAATCGTCATAAAACAATTCTTGAGATAATAGGATAGATGGTAGAGGGGGGGGGGGATATAATAACAGTAGAGGGGGGGGAGGAGAATAGAAAGAAAGTAGGGGGGGGGAGAAGAATAGAAAGAAAGTAGAGGGGGGGGGGAGAAGAATAGAAAGAAAGTAGAGGGGGGGGAGAATAGAAAGTAGAGGGGGGGGAGAAGAATAGAAAGAAAGTAGAGGGGGGGGAGAGAATAGAAAGTAGAGGGGGGGGATAGAAAGACAGTAAAGGGGGGTGAGAATAGAAAGAAAGTAAGTAGAGGGGGGGAGAATAGAAAGAAAGTAGAGGGGGGAATAGAAAGTAGAGGGGGGGGGGGAATAGAAAGTAGAGGGGGGGGGAATAGAAAGTAGAGGGGGGAGGGAGAATAGAAAGTAGAGGGGGGGGAGAATAGAAAGAAAGTAGTGGGGGGGGATTGAAAGACAGAGGGGATAGACGGTATAGAGTGATGGGAGAGTGGGGGGACAGAGAGACAGTAGAGGGGGGCCATAGACAGAGGCTGAGTGAAAAAAAACAAATGAAAATAAAATTTGAGAAGAAGCAGACAGACATTACAAAACATTTTACTAACAAACAAGTATTTGTATGGTTTCAATAAAATTAAAACCAATCGTCATAAATACAAATCAAAAAACAATAGAGGGGGGGGGAGAATAGAAAGACAGTAGAGGGGGGGATAGAATAACAGTAGAGGGGGGGGGGATAGAATAACAGTAGAGGGGGGGATAGAATAACAGTAGAGGGGGGGAGGAATAGAATAACAGTAGAGGGGGGGGGGGGATAGAATAACAGTAGAGGGGGGGATAGAATAACAGTAGAGGGGGGGGGGGGAATAGAATAACAGTAGAGGGGGGGGGAATAGAATAACAGTAGAGGGGGGAGGAATAGAATAACAGTAGAGGGGGGGGATAGAATAACAGTAGAGGGGGAGGAGAAGAGAGACAGTAGAGGGGGAGGAGAAGAGAGACAGTAGGGGGGGGGGGGTGGGAAGATGGGAGAGATCAGTGGAAGAGGGGGGGGTGGGAAGATGGGAGAGATCAGTGGAAGAGATGTATACAAAAGAATAAAGATAATGTTAGCTGTAAGGGATAGAGGGGGACAGAGAGGAGGATACAGGTGAACAGAGAAGGGCTAAAGTGTAGGATCAGAGTGGAAGTGAGTGGTTATGAGATAAAAAAAAAAATACACATACACAAAAAAAACATATATTTGACACAAATAAAATAACCCTTGATTTTTTTTTGGGCATGGTTTTGAAAAATCAAAATCCACTTGTCAGTTCATTCTATGGAAAAACAAATATAAATTAATCAGAAACAAACAAGTTCATTTATATATCAGTGCAATAAAAAAAAAAAAAATATATATATATATAACAGTGCCGATCACAGAGATATCACATATATGTATGATCTATCTATTAAAAAAAAAACACATACACAGAAAATTCATACCTGTTTTGAAAGTTGAAGATCAACAATTTAGCAAGATAAATGAACTTTTAGATAATATTTTTTTTTTTAATTAGAAAGATCGTAACAAAAAATTAGCAAAGCAGACATGTTAGCGAATTTTTTTTATATGGAGTAATTTTCAAAAATATTTTTTTAAATAGATATTTCTAACATACCTTTTACGTTGCTACCGCTAATGTTTTCGTAATATGTCTTCCGACTAGCTTTTTGCAATCTTAGTTCAGCTTAAAAAAAGAATTTACATTTTTTTAAATAGTAATCATGATGACTTTTAATAAATATACATATTCATAATACAAATTTTTCCATATATAAAAATATAATAATCAAATATAAAAAAATATAATAAAAAAATAAATAAAAAAAAACAAAAAAAAAAAAAACCATATTGATTACCAAACCATTAATTTAGAATTTTAAATGAGTGATGTTATTATTAAGATGCTAAAAATATGTATTAAAAAAAATAATAAATTTAAAATATATAATGCTTTATTTCTTGCCATTAATCACACAGAAGAAAAAAAAATAAACCCCACACACACAGAAAAAAATCCCCCCCACACACACACAGAAAAAAAATCCCCACACACACAGAAAAAAATCCCCCCCACACACACAGAAAAAAATCCCCCCCACACACACAGAAAAAAATCCCTCCCACACACACAGAAAAAAATCCCCCCACACACAGAAAAAAAAGCCACACACAGAAAAAAACACACACACACAGAAAAAAAATCCCCACACACACAGAAAAAAATCCCCCCCACACACACAGAAAAAAATCCCCCCCACACACACAGAAAAAATCCCTCCCACACACACAGAAAAAAATCCCCCCACACACAGAAAAAAAAAGCCACACACAGAAAAAAACACACACACACAAAACCCCCCCCCCCCCCCACAAAAAAAACACACACACAGAAAAAAAAAACCACACACACACAGAAAAAAATAAACCCCACACACACAGAAAAAAAACCCACACACACAGAAAAAAAATCCCCCCCACACACACACACACACAGGAAAAAAACCCACACACACACAGAAAACACACACACACACACACACACGAAAAAAAAAACCCACACAGGAAAAAAAAAAAAAACCCCACACACACACAGAACCCCCCCCCCCCACACACACACACACACACAGAACCCCCCCGCACACAAAAAAAAACACACACACACACAGTAATTCGAATTTACATTTACAAACATAAAAAATTATGACGGTTTAAGAAGAAAGAGATTAGATATACCTAACAGTTAAAGCAAACGATTATTATGCATGTGGGATAAACTGTATTTAAAAAAAAAAAAAATAAGGTTTAGAACGCACTTACAAATAACATTACATACACCGTTTTAGTCTAAAAAATACAATCAAAATGGTTAGTAATTTTACACTTACCTTGTAAGTAGATGATAACGTTCTGGTATCCTTGCCTCACGTTACACTGCCTTAGCCTTGCTGTAATGGAGGTTTTTGAGAAGCCCGCCCTCCTTCCTTTGTTTATCTCGGACGTCACTTCCTGCATACGAAATCCCGCGATATTTTACATTACGGCTGCGCATTAAAGAAAGGGAGCTAGGCATATTAGCTCCCAGAGTGCACTGCTGCAAACGGGAAGTGACGGAATGCCCGTATTATTCCCGCAACGTTGGAGACCGGAAGCCTCTTCAATTACAGAGGTAATGTACATTTATATTAATTAAAAACATCGGTTTTTAACATATTTTAGGACGAAAATATAAAAGGGGCAAGGTTGTAATTAGGGTGGAGAACCGCTTTAAGCCACAAAAAAAAAAAAAAGCTAGCATTCCATAAAGAAACCTACTCCACGGCTCGCAATACTGGGGCTCTCCTCCTACTGCACTCTTGCTGCAGTGCAGACTGCTGCCACCTGCCCTCAAAGAAGAAATATTACAGTTCACGTTTGGAAGACATCTCACCACACTATGGATTTAATCCTGGTAAAGTATGTTGCCTGTGGCACCCTCAAACACGTGAGTGGCTTATCAATTTTCCTTTACTCACCTTCCATCATTCCATTAATTGTTTCTGCTAATTTATATCCCTCTCTCATTTTTTTTCAGTTGCAATTTAGTGACGTCACGTCGCACATGCATGCCTAACATTGGACCTGGATGTGGATGAGGAGGAAGCAAATAGAAAAACACATGAGGTTTTTTCAGCACTTCATAGTAAGTATTAAGACTAATGCCGCGTACACACCATCACTTTCTGCGATGAAAAAAAACGAAGTTTTGAAAAACGTCAATTTAATTGATCGTGTGTGGGCAAAAACGTCGTTTTATGTCTTCTAAAAAACGACCTAAAAAAATTGAAGCATGCTTCAATTTTATGTGTCGTTTTTGGCCGACGTCGCTTTCTGTGTTCTAAACATTGACCGTGTGTATGTAAAAACGTCGTTTTAAGCACACGCATGCTCAGAAGCAAGTTAGGAGACGGCAGTGCTCATTCATGTAAAACGACTGTTCAGAATGGAATAAGCACATTCGTTAAGGTCTTTTTCAGCTTATATACAAGAAAAGAAAGCGCTTCTTTAACCCCTGCTTTTAACTGCTACCCAGAAATGGACGTTTGTTGCGGCTGATCTTGTTACATAGTTATGACAAGCTTTTAATTAGTTTCTTTCTTGTTTGATAATGTTTATGTTTGTTTTCTGTTATTTAGTTGTATCTTCCATCTTTAAAATTTTAAATATATATATTGGGCAACCTTTTTTTTTTTTGGATTGTCACCAATTTTATTTGAAATCTCTATTTTGTGTTGATTTGGGAGTGTGTGAAGTGGCTGCAACAACATAATTTTTTGTGGAACAAGCATGTTTTTTGACCTTGTTAATGTTTCCAAGAACTTTTCGGGAATGGGTCTGCCCACTCACTAATGATCTCTCAAATCTACAAAAAAGAAACATGGTCAAATTTGGCTGAAAAATTAAAATTGCATTTATTCTGCCCAAAAATTGACAAAAAAAATGGTGACAACCCAAAAACACAACATAATAAAAACAAAGATGCCAAGGAAGGCAGCACTTTAGAGCGTGCTTGAACTTTGCTGAAAACAAGGGTCCCCGAAGCCACCAATTCAGCCTGTGAGTCAACATTAAAATTCCATCAGGGGCACCGTTTTATTTTTTGGGCTTTTTCTTCCCAGCAGCCTTCCCTGCAGTCTTCCCTGTAGCCCGAGTCCTTGGGGGCTGGGTTCCTGGAAGAGATGAAGTGCCAGGAGCCAGAGCAGCCTCATGAAGAGGAGGAGCAGGAGCAGGAGGAGCAGCAAGGACAGGAGGAGCAATCCGCACAATGTCGGTGTCGTCATCGAGCTGCCCCAGGGATGCCATGCTTATGGCTTTGAAGATGAGTTGTTCGCAGCGCACACGCTGGCTCTGCTCCAGATTGTAGAGCTTGGCTGCAATGAGCGCTGCGAACCCCTCAACTTCACTGGGTGGCTCTCGGATGGCCGCAGTAGCTTGGCGAAGCAGGCCCTGGGTCTCCTCCTCCATTTGGCGCAGACTCCTGAGCCGTTTAGCGGGATTGCGGAATGGAGGGATCCGGGAGATGGTATCCCGCCGGCGTGCCTCCTGGGTCCCACTGGGGCCTGCCACCTCCTGGCTCCCAGTGGGCTCTGCCACCTCCTGCCTTGCAGTTGGCCCTGGCTCTTCCTGGCTCACTGTGGGCCCCGTCTCTTCCTGGCTTTGGTCTGCCTGTGTATCAAAAAAAGGAACATAGTTTATTTGTGTTTGTCATTAATCACACACATTTTTTAAATCATGAGTGATGCAAATTGAATGTCAATATATATTACACACAGGGTCGCCATCCCTAATTATGTGGCCTCTTACACACCTTCAGACATGGTCCCCCTGGAATTATGTGGGTTGTTGCAGGCCTAATTTTGGAAATAAGTGGCCTTTTCCCCCAAAAATTAAGTAGTAAATTTCGTGTCAACTAGATTGTACTCAAAAAGGGTGTTTTCCATCTGGGACCCCTTGCAGGTGTATTGCGTTACCCCCCCCCTACTGGCCTCTCTGAAAATGCCACCCACTCCTTCAGAAACATTATTATTTGGCCAATTTTGTCCCCATCCTGTTTTGCCACTACTGACTATTGATCTTATCCCAAAACTTTGGAGATTCACTTAGAATTTCGAACAATAGTAACAGAAATTTAACATTATTACTAGACTTGTCATATACTAACTAAATTCATACAAAAAACACATACCATGCTCCATGGGTCACAATTGGGGTCCTCCAGGAACTCTTGCTCTTCCTCCGAGCTTGCCTGCTCTTGTCTGCAGAGAAGACTGGAGGATTGGCTGCTGGGAAGCTGGGAGCTACCTCTTGGGGGAAGGGTAGACATGGATGCCCTGGTCTCAATGTGGTCGTCCAGGAACTGCAGCTGACTGTAGTACCACAGGGTTGGTTTGTAGATGGAGTCAGCTGCAGCCCCAGACCTCATTGAGGCCAGGACTTGGACCCGTTGGGCCCTGTAGGTGCCCCTGATGGAATTTATTTTGCTCTTCACTGTGGCTTTTGTGGCATTGGGGACCCTTGTTTTCAGAAATTCAAGCATGCTCTCTTTTGCTTTTTCCCTGGCATCTTTGTTTTTATTGATTGTATTTTTGGTTTGCCACATAACAGGATGTTCCTTCCATTTTTGGATAAATTCTGTCAGGAACTCCGCATCCTTGAAGGGATCCATTCTTTCTGCACATGAAACAGAAGCCAAAACCTAATGTAATTAAAGCCACTAGCTTACTTCCCCTAACTAGCCCACAAACTCATTCCCTCTTCACTATAATAAAGTCGCAAAAAATAACTTACGTATCGTCGTTAGCAAAGATCGTGACTTCCGCCTTCTTCCACAGACTATGCACGCCGTTTACAAACACGTCCGATCCCTTTTTACACTACGCACGCGTGACGCTCCGCACGACACCCCGCCCCTGACGTTCGGTATCGTCCTTTCCACGCCCCTTCTCTGTCGTTTGGTGAGGGAGAAAAGATGGACAACATGGAGGTCTATTCCAGCTCAAGCCAGGAGGCAGGCCAGGCCCAACCACGCCGCAGATTCAGATGCAGAGCCTCCAACATGTCATTCAATGAAATGGTGGAGATGGTCACCATATTGAGGAGGGAGGACTATGATGCCAAGCATGGCCCCTACATGCATCCAAATAAAGTTAAGGCAAAAATAATGGAGAAGGTCATCCGTAGGCTCCAGCGGAAGTTTGGAAGACGCAGGAGCAGAGAGCACCTGCGCAAAAGGTGGTCAGATTTAAAGAAGAGGGAACCCCACCAACTTGCCAAAATAAATAGGGTGATTCGAAGAAGAAGTAAGTTTTTTCCATGTGTATTAATTATTTGGGTGTGTTCTTTGTGCCATGTGTTGTTTTTTTGCAGGTTGACCAGAATTAATATTATGAATGTGGACGCATGATTCAGTCGTCGTAGTCGTCGTTCATTCGCTGACTTTCAATAATCCAATACCATATTACTGCGAAATGGCATCATGCCTAGTTTGCATGTGCAAAGGGGAGTTGAAGCACTGCATCATAAATAAAAACGTAATTGTAGGAATTGGGGGCGAATGAACGACGACTCCTAGGACCAATTATTCGACACAAATATGAAAGTTGTGACATTTTTTGGGCTTAAAGGTGTCTTCAATTCTGGTATTGATGTCAATGTGTTTCTGCTTATTTTTGCACAAACTTAAATACCTTGAGATTCCGAAAAAGGAGCGTTTGCTCATCATTTTTTTTATTGAACATGTGTACTCAGTAGCACAATTGTTTGTCACAATCACAACCTATGTTGGGTGACACACAGGGGTGAGCAGATCCAGGGGATACTTGGTTAGCTTACATATAGAAAAATACACCAATTGTCCCCAGATTTTAAATTACTTTGTGAATGGATTAAATACTGGTCTATCTTCTTTGAACGCTTTTTAAAAACAACAATATTGCCCTCTTTTATTTTCTTTTAAAATATTTTTGGGTCCTTTCAGGCCGCTCTAATGTTTTAACATCCTGTTTTCCCTTTCTTCAATCTTGTAGGGCACAATGAAGCAGCAAGGCAGGAGGCACAAGCCAACCAAGCCACACCCCAGAGGGATGTAGATGAAGGGGAACCTGCCACAACATCCGGTAAAGTAACATATACCACATTTTCAGGGAATATAGATATAGGCATACAATCTTTTAACACATGTTTTGGTTCCACATTTCAGGAGGAAATCGGGCTGGTCAGTGACTGGACACGTATAGTGCCCAGCTCCTCATCGCCGAGGTTCTGACATGCAGGGCCCAAGTCGAGGACATACGTCTGGCCTGCCGGGAAATTCGCCACAAAGCGAAGACGCTGGAACGTCAGCTAAAAATTTTATTAATGTTTTGGGGAGGGTTTAATTGTTTGTGGTCCTTTTTTATTTTGTACTAATTTAAAAAAAGACAAAAAAAAATTATAAAAATATTCTATTATATATTTTGTTTTTTTTTAATTCGTACAAAATAGAATCTTTTTCTTATATATATTTTTTTTTTTTTAATTAGTATAAAAGAAAAAGATTCTATTTTGTACGAATTAAAAAAAAGACAAAAAAATTGTACTCCAAAAAATGTGTGTGTAGTTATTGGTATCAATGCTGACTCATTAAATTACTCAGGCATATTTGTAGAGTTATTAAGATTTACACTCATGGGAATTTAGGACATCCCAAACACATGGCTGGATGAGAACCTAGGAAAAAGAAACAATACACAAAAAAAAAAAAAGATACAAAATAAATTTACACTGTTTAATCAAGAAAAAAGAATATATTATTTAATGAAGATCGGGCATTGCAATGGCCCCCCTCCCCATAAAATAGTCCACATAGGATTGACGCACTGCACGTGCGGTTTGGGGGACCAAGCCTCTATGGCTAGCCTCACGTCCCGGCTCCGGAGCCACAACATCTGCCTCATCAGGCAATACCGTGAGGTAATTTTGGGAATGTCTTTTTAAAAAATTGTGGAGAATGCAACAACATAAAATAACGTGATTCCATTTGTATTCCGCAAGGTTGATTGCTGTTAAAAACAATCGGAATCGGCTGGCCATGATTCCAAAGGCATTCTCTACCACACGTCTTGCTCTGGCCAGCCGATAATTATAAACCCTCCTCTCATGGGTGAGGGTGCGTAGGGGAAATGGCCTCATGAGGTGGGGACCCAAAGCAAAAGCCTCATCTGCAACAAACACGAAGGGCAGACCCTCTTCATTCTCCTCCGCAGGTGGCAATCCTAGGTCCTCCGACTGAAGCCGTCTCCGTCTCCGCAAAGACACCGCCGTCCGACATCAGACCATTTTTTCCTACATCCACATACATAAACTCATAGTTGGCAGAGACCACCGCCATCAAAACAACGCTGTGGAACCCCTTGTAGTTGTAGAAATGGGATCCACTATGGGGTGGGGGCACAATGCGGATGTGCTTGCCATCAATGGCTCCTCCGCAGTTCGGAAAGTTCCAACGCTGGGAGAAGTCCGCTGCCACAGTCTGCCATTCCTGTGGCGTGGTGGGGAACTGGATAGAAAGATAAGAAAAAATCCATTCAAACAAACATTGTGAACAGAATATATCTACAATTTCAAGGGATCCCCCCAAAAAATAAACAAAAAAGGTTAAGATTAAAAAATAACATGTGAACACTAAGAATATTAATCACCCCCTCTGATGTTCAAAAACTATAATTAGGGGGGGCCCAATATGAGTTTGTCACCTGAGAAACCACCCCCCAAAAAAATAACAAAAAAATAATAAAACTAAATATTAGTATGTAGTCAAACAATCTTGGGGGGGGGGGGGGGGGTTTGACAATGGAGGCCACAAATAAACGGGGATATAGGGACACACAAAATGCAGCACTACAATGGAGGCCACAAATAAACGGGGATATAGGGACTATGCTAGGTGGGTTTGGCCACAACATAGAATGATGGACAGGTTGGCTAAATACAATAAACATGTAGGGCTTTACAAATTGTGTAGAACAGCATACATGGAGACAAAGTGAACATTCTGAGCATATTAGAAATAGGTTAATTTTTTTTTTAGGGCCATAGTTTGACCATTGAAAGAACACCACTTACCTTAACATAGTCCTCCTGAAGAACCTGAATGATGGCCGAACAGGTATCCGGGATTATGAGGCCCAGAGCCTGGGGGGAGATGCCCGTCGAGAACTTCAAGTCCTGCAGACTTCTCCCTGTTGCAAGGTAGCGCAACGTTGCAACTAGCCTCTGCTCAGCAGTGATGGCTTCCCGCATAACGGTGTCCTGCCTGGTGATATATGGCGACACCGAAGCCAAAAGCTGCTGAAATACGGGGTCAGACATCCTAAGAAAATTCCTGAAATCATCAGGGTTATTTTCTCGGATCTCCCGCAGCAGAGGCATATGAGAGAACTGGTCCCTGCATAGCAACCAGTTCTTGGTCCACAACCTCCTCCTCACCCTGTTCATGGACCGTCGCCGGGATGCAGCACACATCCTAACAACAAGCACAGCACGATCTCGGCGAAGAGTTCGTACCCGCAACATGGCTAGAAAACGGTCGTCAAATCAGATCAGACTAAAAATTACGCCCTGAAGTACAGAATGGCCTCTGAAGAACGACCTGCTAAACAGCACAGTGCACACAAAACGTAATGCCAAAACAAATACGTCCTTAGTACAAGCACTGTATCACAGATCCGACGACAAATAGACAAACTGTACGACAGAAAACGAAATTTAAAGCACAAACACTGAAAATCACGAATCGTCTCTCACCAAACTTTTACTAACACGCAGCAACACGATATCAGCAAAAGAGGCCGTCTTCCGCATGGAAACGACCTTTTATAGTGACGTTGTGCGTGATTGACGGAACTGCGCTTTGCTAGAGCGTTGTGAAAAAGTGATGGTGTGTATGCTACGTCGTTGTTCAAATTGAAGTTTGAAAAATGTCGTTTTTTTCAAGCACATAAACCGTCACATTTTTTCATCGCAGAAAGTGATGGTGTGTACGCGGCATTAGAGTAAACCCCACTTAGGATGTTATAATGATATACTTGTATGACTTTTTTTTTAAATAAATCGCATTTATTTGTCATTGTGTGTGAGTGAGTATGGGGTTAGTCTGTGTGTTTTTAAGGGTCAATGTGAGTATGTCTGTTTTTCTGTGATTAAGTGTCTGGGTCAGTCTGGCTTTGTTTACAAGGCACTTCATTTATTGGTCAGTGTGTCTGTCAGTTAAAGTGTGTGTCATCTTTATGGGTCAGTGTGTGTCACTGTGTATATGTATATTTTAAGTGGGTGTGAGTAAGTATATCGGTGTGTGTCATGGAATGCATAATGTGCAAAAATGTTCTTTTGATGTATATATGGAATAAAATTGTGTTACTTATTTTATGTTTTTTGACATTGAAATCATTTCTTCTATGCCATTGTCAGTTCATCACCGCCACACTTCCCAGAGCTACAAATCTAAACTCATGGTCTATCTTGGCCCTGGTATTTTGATTTCCAATGTAAATAAATAGTTTAACCACTTAAGCCCCGGACCATTTTACAGCTAAATGCCCAGGCCAGGTTTTGCGATTCGGCACTGCGTCGCTTTAACAGACAATTGCGCGGTCGTGCGACGTGGCTCCCAAACAAAATTGGCGTCCTTTTTTCCCCACAAATAGAGCTTTCTTTTGGTGGTATTTGATCACCTCTGCGGTTTTTATTTTTTGCGCTATAAACAAAAATAGAGCGACAATTTTGAAAAAAATGCAATATTTTTTACTTTTTGCTATAATAAATATCTCCCAAAAACATATATAAAAAAAATTATTCCTCAGTTTAGGCCGATACGTATTCTTCTACCTATTTTTGGTAAAAAAAAAAATCGCAATAAGCGTTTATCGATTGGTTTGCGCAAAATTTATAGCGTTTACAAAATAGGGGATAGTTTTATTGCATTTTTATTTATAGCGTTTACAAAATAGGGGATAGTTTTATTGCATTTTTATTAATTTTTTTTTTTTTACTACTATTGGCGGCGATCAGCGATTTTTTTCGTGACTGCGACATTATGGCGGACAATTTTGACACATTTTTGGGACCATTGTCATTTTCACAGCAAAAAATGCATTTAAATTGCATTGTTTATTGTGAAAATGACAGTTGCAGTTTGGGAGTTAACCACAGGGGGCGCTGTAGGAGTTAGGGTTCACCTAGTGTGTGTTTACAACTGTAGGGGGGTGTGGCTGTAGGACTGACGTCATCGATCGAGTCTCCCTTATAAAAAGGATCACTCGATCGATACAGCTTCCCCATGCTTCACTGTGGCGGCGTGTTTACATACGGCTCTCCCCGTTCTTCAGCTCCAGGGAGCGGCTATAAACGAATAGCCGCGCCGTCGCCCCGGATCGCTCCCCGAGGGAATCCGCCCGCCGCACGCAGCGGAGGGGGTCCCGATCGGACCCCCGACCAGCTAGAAGGCAGGGACGTATATATACGCCCATCTGCCTGTCCGTGCCATTTTGCGGACGTAAATAGTCGTGCGGTGGGCGTTAAGGGGTAGGTTGACTCTGTATTTTTTAGTTTATGGACTTAGTATTTTATTCCGAACTTCAAACTCTATTACCATGTTTGTGTGTGGAAAATGAATATCATAATAATTTAGCAGATATGTGATGATGTATATAAATAATAATAATAATAAAACTATCAAAGTATTAGACCAAAAATAGTTTGTCATTTCTAAAAAAAAAATATTTTTTTAGTGAAAATAAAACACACATGCTGGTAGGTAGTAACTTGGCAGCATAAAAAAACTTTGCTAACAAAATCAAGGAACTGTAAAGATATATTCTGCATAACAATGTGAGATGAGATGGCATGGGTCCTGGGGCAGAGGTCTAGCCTTCATTTTTCAAAACTTTTTTGCTGGTTATATGTTCATCGTAGCTCCCAGGCATTGGAGCAATGTGTCTCGAAATATCTTCAAGTACCGTAATTCTAACTCGGTCCAATGCCTAATTGTGTTGTTGGCTTGACCGGGCCAAAATAATTTCAAAACGGTCAGTTTGCTGTCTGCTCAACTGATGGATAAGCCTTTTGACCTTTCTTCGTAGTTTTCGGTTGTCACGCCTTAATTCTATAAGCTCCCTCAGAATGATTTCCTGCACAGTTGGGAAAGGCGGTAGGTACAGCAGTAGGTGGCATCAGGGCATGGGGTGGCAGAATGAATGAACCTTGGCCTCTTCCTCTGGGCCGGGGGAGAAATCAGGAGTCTGGGGAATGATAGGAGTAGTAATCTCTGGCTGAATCTCCAGCCTTTCCAAAAAAAGAACAGGAGAGTGCGGGCTGCACTGTACTGTCCTCTCAGGCTGGTATTGCTGATCTGAAATAGATAAGATAGGCAAAGTTTGATGAATGATGATGGCGTTCATAGTAATGAATTTATTCAGATTAGACTTTTATGTAGTAGGAATAATGAATAATGGAGCAAATGAAAGATTGAGTGAGTTGGGGAGGGAGGATAAGTTGAATTGAAATTGATTTTTGGTTTTCTCTCAATCATTAACTTATTTAGGTAAATCTACACATTGCATTTATATCCTATATAGCGAGACTTGTTTTTCTCTTGACTTTAAAGTTAAAAAAATGCAAAGCTTATTTAATAAAATAACCTTTATAGAAGTAAATACAATTTAAAACTGCAGAAACAGAAAATGCCTTAAACAGAAATTCTGTTTTTTTTTCTTTATTAGATAACATAGTTATCAGCATATGACACGCACATTTAACTCCTGAAAACAAAGGGAAAATGCCAATGTGTAAATAAGCTGCAGATAGATGAATGATGATGAATCTGATAATGGTGTTAGTGCTGTGTCCTGTTTCTTCCCAGATCATGCACTTACCCCTGAGGAGGAGCAATGGTCCTGCCAGAAGCTGATGCTGGAGGGTCTTGAATACAGCTTTCTGTTAAAGACAGAAGAAAGAATGAAGATAATGTTGAAGATAAAGTTCCTAAAGGGTCCCAGTAAGTTGCAGGTAAAAAGGGCATATGTATCCTAAATTTATTATCCTAGTACTGTTGATATCCTACTGCAAAAACCTTTGTAGCGCTTTTATACCCACTAAAAGATAAAAAATACCTGTAAAGCAAAGGCATAATGAGCTAGTATGCACAGCATACTAGCTCATTATGAGCTAATAACCTTGTAAGTAATTTAGCGTGCCGTGCTAGGTATGCAGGGCGAATATCTTCTAAACCATACAGGTTATAGAGATATTATGTATAGATATTATAGGCTTAACGGTAGATAAAAAAAAGTGCAAAAGAGCTGTTGAACACCTTTCAATAAGGGCTACTAAATTCAAAATCATTAAAAAAAACAAAGGCAGAATTTTTTTTTAATTACGGTGGAGTTCCGAAAAAAATCTTTGTGCTATGAATGAATCTCTGACATCACAGCCCCTCATTTATTGCCACAGTTTTCGCAGTCCTCCTTGATATATCAATCATCCTTCAAATCACAGTGTCCCTTTCACAGTTGAGTTCTGAAGGTATGAGGTGTCATGTTTGTACAAATTTTTAAATTGAACTTTTAGGTGTATTACATGAAAATGCCTATGTGTAAATAGGGTACATGATGATGATGATAATGGTGTTAGTGCTGTGTCCTGTTTCTTCCCAGATTATGCACTTACCCTGAGGAGGAGCAGTGGTCCTGCCAGAAGCCGATGCTGGAGGGTCTTGAATACAGCTTTCTGTTAAAGACGGAAGAAAGAGTGAAGAGTCAAGGTAATGTTCATGAAAAAGCCAACAGCTTTGTTTATAATTTTTGCCTGAGATATGTTGTATAACTACAATATTTTCTACTATGAAATCAAATATTCAACAAAAAATGGACTGAGGGATTCTTTTGCACTGGAAATGTAAAATATAATCAGAAGTTGCTGATGTGTTAAAACAGATGTTACATTTCTGGCAATTTTTAAGATTAACAAAATATATGTGAAATATGCTATCAAGTATCTACATATCATTTACTACAACCCCCATATACATAGTACCAGGGCTAAATTAGCTACTAACCAGGCCTCAAGGGTTACTAGCCAACAGTTAGATGCCACACCCAACTCTTACCTTTCCCCACCCCTAATTCAACCCCTAAACACACCCTCATAAATTATCTCATTAAATGACACAAATTTTTTTTATGCAGAATAAAATTTAAAAAAAAAATATTAACACCAACTTTATCTAAAACCACCCATGAAGCCTGCCTGTGCCCACCATGCAGCCTACATGTGCAGGAGAGAGCGATAAATGTTTTAATTTCAATTGATGTTTTCACCGCTACTAAACAGCCCCGTCCCATGGCCAGGAAACTTTAATTTACAGATCACCTGTCCTGGGATTGGACAGGATAAAAGTCCAGGAGGAGGGGATGTATGTGGCAGCGAGCGGCGGGGAACACGGCAATGTCAAATCAAAGCTGTTATCGCTGTGTTCTCCTCTCTCCCCCCCCCCCTGTGACCGATGAGAGAAGGACTCCCTTTCAAACTATGCTGTTGGCGGAGCTCTCCCTCCTTTCTCGGCATCCCTCAAAATCTAGTCGCAAAATGAGAGCAGGCAAGTTTAAATTTGGAAGGGTGCATACTACTACTATAACCACCTTTTTATTTAAAAATCCCATTTCTTACATCAGCTTCCTCAGTCCACCTTCACATGACAGTTTCCCCTTCACAATTGTGTTCTGATCTGAACCCCCTTCACAATGGTAAATTTCACCCACCTTCACAGCACCTGTGAACAGCTGTGTTCTCTGTCCCACCCTGCAACTTGACCCACCTTCACATAAACAGCCCCCCGCAGCTCTGCCCCCGTCACAATTCAGCATCCACAGCTCTGACCTTGCTACCTTGCTTGGGCACACAGAACCGTAGACACAATACATACTATAGTGTGTGGAGCAGAAGTTGCTGAAGTTAACCAGCATAATGTTGTTTGTTACGGCCGCATAGCAACCAATCACCTGCTGGTTAATTTGAAAAAGTTCTCTTCAGCTGCTCTATTGCTGCCCACTAGTTTGCGTTTCTGTTTCTTCGCCCCACTGTGCATAACGTTTCTGCCTTCTGCTCTGGACTGTGATAGTAAAAGCTGAGTAGCCAGGGAGACAGAAACGGCACCTAATTGGCTCAACTGTGACGGTCTGCATGGCACAGTGAATTGGTCCAAGTAGTAAATAGCAGTTCATGATTATATATCCTTTGTGTTGGGTACTCACCAGAATGTTGTTGATAGGAATAGGATGTACTTGGAGTTGGAGCTGATCCTTCCAAAGATGATGTTTCTTGATCTGGAAAACATGAATGTAAAAAAATAAAAATAAAAGTCATACATGTGTAGTCATCATAAACAATAAGATAGCTTTAAAAATATATTATAACTGCAATATATATAATGATATATTTCATTTTACTCACCACCAGCTCTATGATTTGGACCCCTGCTGCTGAATCCAGGGACATCCTCTGCCAGAAGGACATCTCTTAGCTCCGCCTCCCACTCTCGCAACTTGATAGGCTTTCCTCTGTTTTGTCCTAGTCGAAGCTTCTGCATCTTCTGTAACCGTTGACCGACATAGAACCTGCAAATGTACATAAACATTATGATTACATTAATTAAAAGCCAAATACTTAGATTAATGTTTTTTGAAAACCACATTTCTTTTCACATTGTGATGGGTTATATGTATACTGTTCAGCATGTGGCTGTGACAAATTAATTTTCCCCTAATCGTCTTTCAGGACAGCCACCTGAGACCTTGGCTCCTCCCCTCTATTGGAAACACCGCGCCAGCCTATAAATTTCCTCCTCCACTGCTGGTCCTCAGTTATTTGTGTTTCCTCCAGAGGGGAGACACCACAGGAATCAGTCAGGAAGAGCCACGGGAGGCTCAGGCAAATCGGTCCTGGAAGGGAGCAGGGGCTCTTGGACTAACCTGGAGACAGGGTGGCCGCCCCCACATCCCTGAGCGCAGGTGCAGGTTGGGGGGGCTCCGTTCTTGTATGCACTGAGTGCGGTGCGGGCGAAGTGCAGCCAGCGTCCCATGCTCAGCAGCGTGTGGTTGCAGGAGGAATGGGGATTCCAGAGCGCAAACCACGATGAGTATTGGGACCGCTCGGAGGAGCCGACGGCGGGTGACGTCATGTCCGGCATACGGGGGCGTGCACTTCCGGGTTCGCGGCTTCCGGGCGCAAATTTCAAAACGGAGCCAGGCAATGGCTGGAGGGAGCTGCATATCGCTGTAGAGACAGCACAAGCGGCGCTGGTGACACAGACATGTCGGGGACAGAAGGCAAAGATGTTGCTCCAGCAGAGACCAGCTCCAGCCATACTAAGGTAAGGGGAACCTAGGGTGGCTTTCCCCTCTCCTAGAAAAACCCACCATCCCTCTTCACCCCCAGGGTAATAGGGAGGGGGAGGTGGTTTAACCCCTCAGTGTCAGAGGGTGATTCATAGGGCCCCTAGTGTTGTAAGCCCCTCTGAAGGCACTGCGCACCTGCCGTGTAGCAGGGGGAAGGTTACGGTACTAACTGTGGGGTATATTTTGTTCCCTTGTGTCTTTCAGAAAACTGACAAAGATAAGAATACCCACAGTTCAAGAAAAAAGTGTCCATCCTGTAGAGTCACACTTGGATAGTCATGGAAAAAAGCTATTTGTAGCGACTGTATTAACAAGCTAGTACAGGAGCACACTGCGGAACAGAGTGATCTGGCATCATCGGTTAAAGAACTATCTAACACCTTTGGTTCTTTTAAAACATTTTCTGAAGGTTTCCAGATCCCGCAGCTTCAGTCAGCTTCTCCTCCTGTACAGGCAACAGCTTTAGTACCGGAATTAAGACCTTCCACTAGTGCAGGCCCTTCAAGAGTTCCTAGTGAGCCAGAAGAGGAACCTGACAGCGCAGTGTCCGGTTCGCAGGAATCAGAGGAGGAGGCTCAGGAAGGTGATTCCAAGAAGCCCTCCCATTACAAACTCTCAGAGGATGTAGATCACCTCTTGGGAGCTATATATACCACTCTGTGTATTCAAACAGAGAAAAAAATCACTATCCCTACATGACCAGATGTATGAGGGTTTAGGTGATCAGGAAAAGAAACATTTTCCAGTCCATGAAGTTCTGATCGAGGCAATTAAGAAAGAATGGCAGGAACCAGAAAGAAAACCATTTTTTTCTAAAGCTTTGAAAAGGCGATTTCTATTTTCTGATGACCCATCCTCAATATGGAACAAAACACCAAAGCTAGATGCTGCCTTTTCTCAAGTATCAAGGCACACAGACCTAGCTTTTGAGAATATGGGCGTCTTATCCGAAGCTATGGATAAGAAAATTGATTCGTTACTAAAGAAATCTTGGGACTCCACGCTGGGTAGTTTGAAACCAGCAATGGCAGTCACGGTGGTAGCCAGAAACATGGAATTTTGGCTAAACCAGATTCAGGCTCACATTGAGGAGGAGACTGCAAAAGAGCAAATCCTATCCTCTTTTCCCACATTGTTGAGAGGCATAGCTTATATTGCAGACGCCTCAGCTGAACTTGTACGAATAGCAGCCAGATCATCTGCACTGGCTAACTCCACTAGGAGGGCTTTATGGTTGAAGACATGGCAGGGGGACTGCACGTCTAAAGCCAAACTATGCGGAATCCCATTCACAGGGGACCTGCTTTTTGGGCCTGGATTAGAGAAGGTGCTAGACCGTACAGCGGATAAAAAGAAAGCGTTTCCGCTGAAACGCAAAGCACCTTGGAGTCAGCCACAGCAGAATAAAAAGAGACAAAACAAATTCAATTGGGTTACAAAAGGTCCCTGTTTCACAACACCCAAGGCAGACAATCAAAAAAGGCCCTGGGCCCAGAAGGGAAAAGGCAAACCAGGAGCTATTTTTCGTGCTCCTGAACAAGCCTATGATAAAAAATGACAAATTGCTTGCAGTGGGAGGAAGACTGGGGCCTTCCTCCCTCAGTGGGAAAGGATAACTTTCAATCAATTTTATATTGAGAATCATAAAGGAAGGTTATCATCTGGAATTCTCCAAACCACCCCCAAGAAAATTTTATTTAACAAGGCTTCCAAAAGACAGAGGAAAAGCCAAAGGGTTAATGAGAGCTGGAGGATCTCAAGAAACAGGAGGTAGTAGTAGAGGTCCCCAAAAAAGAAAGGGGACTCGGGTTTTACTCCCACATTTTTGGAGTACAAAAGCCCACGGGAAAGGTCAGACCAATCCTAAACCTCAAGCCCCTGAACGTGTCCATAACCTACAAAAGGTTCAGGATGGACTCAATATATTCAGTGAAGGCCTTACTACCTCCAAACTGTTTTCTGGTCTCCTTAGATCTAAAGGACGCTTACCTACACGTCCCAATTCACAAGGACCATCAAAAGTTCCTAAGATTGGCAGTAGAGACGGAAAACAGAACCTTGCATCTACAGTTTCAGGCCTTACCCTTCGGCCTTTCCTCCTCACCCAGGATCTTCACAAAGATTCTGGCGGAAGCCCTGGCACCCTTGCGAGTCCAAGGCATATCCATCATCGCCTACTTGGACGATCTGCTGCTGTTCGCAGAAACCCCAGAGAGGTTGCAAAAGAACCTCAAGATCACACAGACCTTTCTAAAGTATCTGGGGTGGTTAATAAATGTGGAAAAGTCAAATCTAAAACCCACACAACTAATTACATACCTGGGGTACGTGATAGACTCTGTTCAGCAAAGGATATTTCTACCCAAAGGGACGATAGAAAAAATCCAAAAGGAAACAAGGGCAATCCAGGTAAATTCACCATGTTCCATTAGACAGATCATGTCAACACTGGGGTTGCTAACATCAGCAATCCCAGCTGTTCAATGGGCAGCCTTACATTTTCGGCCACTGCAAAGTTCCTTCTAAAAGTCTGGGATCACAAGCAGGAGTCCTTAGACACCCAGGTTCTAATACCGACACAGGTAAAAAGAACCCTATGGTGGTGGAGGACGGTAGAGAATATGACCATGGGTCGGCTGTGGACACTTCCCATTTCCCAGATCCTTACCACGGACGCAAGTGGTATAAGATGGGGAGCATATCTGGGCTCCCAAGGGACTTGGAAGTGGGAAGAGAGGATGAGATCCTCCAACTGGAAAGAATTGAAGGCAGTAGGGCTTGCACTTCAATTCTTCCAGAAACAACTAAAAGGACATCATGTTCAAATAAGGTCCGACAATGCTTCAGTCATTCCCTATGTAAACAAGAAGGGTGGAACAAGAAGTGGAACCCTGTGGGCACTAGCGAAAGAAATCCTGACATGGGGAGAGAAAAACATACTCTCTCTTTCAGCAATCCACTTAAAAGGGGATTTAAACACAGTAGCGGATTTCCTCAGCAGAATTCAGGTGAAAGAAGGGGACTGGGAACTGAATCAGGAGGTGTTCAATCAAATCACGCAAAAATGGGGAACACCTCAAGTGGACTTATTTGCATCCAAGAAAAACAAAAAAGTCAAGACCTTCTTCTCTCTAAACAGGGAGGACGGAGCACTGGGAGTGGATGCATTAGCACAAGGGTGGACATTCAGGATATGTTATACCTTTCCTCCACCAGTATTAATTCCAGCAGTGTTAAGGAAACTGCCAAACTGCCAACACCAACCTGATTCTCATAGCACCTCACTGGCCCAGGAGACCGTGGTTCTCTATACTGAAAGAACTAGCTATAGAACCCCCCTGGTTGTTGCCAGTCCAGTATACTGCCCCCAAGTAGAAAGGTGGAACTTGGCCGCGTGGTTTCTGAGGAGCAGCTGCTGAAAGCGAAGGGTTTCTCGAGCCGCTTAATTGCGACTCTGCTGAAAAGTAGGAAAATAGAGACACGCAAGATCTATGATAAGGTGTGGAAGTGCTTTGGCAATTGGTGCACAGAAAACTCCTTTAATACACAGAGTTCAGTGGCCATCCTAGAGTTTCTACAGAGGGGTGTAGAGAAAGGACTTAGCCTTAGTACGTTAAAAACTCAAGTATCCGCACTATCAGTTTTCCTAGAGGAAAGGCTAGCATCTGACCCATGGATAGTCAGATTCTTCAGATCTCTGAGCCGGCAAAGACCTATACAAAATTCAGTCTTCCCGAAATGGGACCTGTCATTAGTACTACAAACTTTGACAGCAAAACCTTTTGAGCCATTGGAAGATTTCAACCTAAAGACGCTGACGCTAAAAACAGTCTTTCTGGTGGCAATCACCACAGCAAAAAGGGTCTGTGAGTTAGAGGCCTTATCGATCAGACCCCCTTTTTTTCAGATCTTTGCAGATCGTATAATTTTTAAGATGGACCCGGGATTCCTGCCTAAAGTAATCTCGAGGTTCCATAGGGAACAAGAAGTTATATTACCTTCATTTTGTCCGAACCCTTCTAGGGAACGGGAAGTAAAATTCCATAACTTAGACGTCAGGAGATGCGTCTTACATTATTTAGAAGTGACTAAAACTTCAAGGAAAACGGACTCCTTATTTATTTTGCATTCTGGAGCTAGGAAAGGGCATAGAGCTACCAGGTGCACAATAGCTAGATGGTTAAAATAAGCCATTGAACAAGCTTACAGGTTAGGAGGCATACAGATTCCAGAGGGTATCAGAGCGCACTCCACAAGATCTATGGCAGCCTCACAGGCAGAGAGAGCTGGAGCAACGCCGGAGCAGATCTGTAAAGCGGCGACATGGTCCAGTTTTGCCACCTTCGTAAGACACTATAGAGTGGATCTTTGGTCAGCTAAGGATCAGACCTTTGGACGTAAGGTCTTACAAGCTATGGTCCCGCCCTAGGGTAAGTGCTCGGTTATCCTCTCAGGTGGCTGTCCTGAAAGACGATTAGGGGAAAAACGAAGTTACTTACTGGTAACGTTCTTTCCCGGAGTCTTTCAGGACAGCCGGGTAACACACCCAAAGGTATGTATAAGATTTACTTACAGGAATTGTGATATGGTTAACGATGTGTATCCCCAGCAACTGGAGGTGCTCCAAAGGAACTGAGGACCAGCAGGGGAGGAGGAAATTTATAGGCTGGCACGGTATTTCCAATAGAGGGGAGGAGACAAGGTCTCTCAGGTGGCTGTCCTGTAAGACTCCGGGAATGAACGTTACCAGTAAGTAACTTCGTTTTTTTTGTTACGTTGAACTGTTACTTTTTTGTTATTGACTACAAAACTGTGTATTTTTTACACCTGTGTGTTCTAAAAGTGAAAGAATATTTTAATATTAATTACCTGTGTCTGACACCAGTGGTGGGCCTGTGAAACTTGGAGACCGCATTGACGGAGTTCCGGACTCGTTCCCAGGCTGCTGACTTCTCAGATGCTGGCACGGATTGGCAGAAGAGTGTCACTTTTTCTTTTGATACTGCAGCAACCAAGGCAGCATTCTCCTCTTTGGTATATACGGGTCGCCTTGATTTCTGTCTCTTGGTTTGCTTGTTCTGCTGCACATCTGAGTCCGCACTATCTGACATAGGAGGGGCCACATGTCTCCTTTCTTGGCCATGCTCCCGCTCCACTACACCTCCACACTCCCTTCCATGCCTCGGCTTCACTCCACTCCTCTCCTCCCCTCCATGCCTTTCCTCCACTACGCTCCTCTCCTCCACGCCTCCTCTTCCCTCCACGCCTCTCCTCTGCTCCACACCTCTCCTCCACTCCACTCTCAGTCACACCAACAAGTCTCACATCAACACACTGACTAACACCAACATTCTCACTCTCAACACTCACATGTCCATTCTCACTCCTATACATGACTTTAATTGCCCAAAAGATAGCAAACCAGTGAAACCACCACACAAAAACAAGTAGAAATTTGACAAGCCCACCTCTGCCCTGCTCTCTGTTCCTCCCTCGCCAAACCACGCACTCATACACCCTCTCAAAATGGAGTCCAGGGGCGGAGGCTATAACCGCGCATCGAAAACGAAAGTAAAGTATGAGATTTCCGAATGGTTACGATTTGCTGCGATGTACTTACGAAAGTACGAATGATTTACAAAACACATTAGTAGCGTTAGCGGAGCGCAATTCTGACACATTGCGTAAAATAACGAAATAAGGCCCAATAACAATCTTACGAAAGTAATAATAAGTAAGACCGTCAAGTAGTCTATCGCAGTAAAGTTAGATTTACAAAATTACGACGAATAGTGTGTCGAATTAACGTAAAATGTATTTTAACTGAATTACGAATGCACTAAAATCTACTAAAGCACGTTTTTATAATCGAATGAAACAAGACACGAAAAATACGAATGATGATAAAACAACGAAGATCTATTTCTTCCGAAAATAAGAATGCGGCATGATGGGAAACTAAATGTAAATACGAATATAAAAACAACGAAAAATAAACCAACGTAAAAACGAATAAACGAATAAATTCATTCTAAAAATACGAACGAGGCAGAATACAACATTTAACGAAAATACTAATTTTGAATCACCGAAAATTAAACTTAACAGAAAAAAACGGAAACGGAAAAAAAAGTGTTACGAAAATACTAAAGAGTACGAATACGATAACTAACGTCTTACGAAATTACGACTCGCTACGAATCACGATAAACGAACAGAAACGAAACAGAAATAAACGAAAATTTTTGCTGTGCACATGCCTATTTAGTATATAGAGTCCAGGCTATGCCTGTGTTAGATTTTGCCTTTGCGTGGGGCAGTTCAATATACCGTGACTCTGACTTCATGCTTTGGTTCTACATCAGCAACCTACCATGTGGAAGCTGTGTGTTTCTTTTCCTTTTTTTCTTGCTGGGGGTTGCGACACGGGGGCTTATTTCACTGCGACCTCATTTTCAATGCATGCGTGTTTTTTTTTAGGAATAGTAGAGTATTGACATTTGGCATTGTATTGTATAGCCACACTAGCAGATTAAACATACAATTCAACTGTGGGAGCATGGGTAACTGTTACAGTGTGACCACTATTGAGGTACTTCAATGTATCGTTTTTTTTTTTTCTTTCAGGCTATTTAAAGGCATTGGCAGGACACCAGAACCTGCATACAAGTCTGCTGGCAGTTGATTTGTGTGAAACTTCGAGACAAGGCCAAGGAGTGGGCCATAAACCGTGATGATCGTGCAAGTTGAGTATGTGATCAATTTGTTTTTATTTCAAGGTGGTAGCTCCAAGGTAACCTACCTTTCATTTATGAACACTGCTCTTCTTGAACGTAGGGTTACAGCACTGCCCTCGGGAGTAGTAATAGAATTGCCAACTAGTCCCTTTTAAACACAAACGTCTATTAATGTGACAGGTTCAGTGGGTGATTAAGTTGGTAGTTAATCTGACTCTGTGCCTTACCTGCATCAAATTAGCCTCAGAGCATGTGTAGATCCTATATGTTTGGGTTACGAGGCATGAGAAGGCAAACCTAAGTAGGACTCTAGGCAGAAAAAAAAAAAAAAAAAAGGAACACAGCGCCCTCAGCATTTTTAGGACAGATTTTTAGGTCTGCTGTGCCTATGAGCACTAGGTCTGCCTTTTCGTTCATTGGATTGTCCCTGTGGAGATTTTCAATCTACAACCGGTCTGGGTGATGGGGCCAGTGAGTTAAATGTTTCATGGGCATGCATAGGACTGTTCATCTTTCTTCTTTGTAACAGGGTTTTGACTGGCCAACAGACTGCCCTTCTGCTACCTCTGGTGGACTGTTATGTATGTTCCTCCCACCTGGCAGGCTGTGGTTACTCCCCTGGGGTGGTGGGCTCTGCGAGATCCCCGCTACCCTTCAGTCAATGGCTATCTACGTCCATGCTCTCCCTCCTCTCCCCTTCTGTCGGTCGAGTGGACCTCAGTCTCAATGTATATAACCCAGAGTGTCATAGGTTTTGTGTTGGTTTTGGTGTCTGCTCAGTCGCCTACTCCCTTTATCTATTTTTTTTACTATTGTCGCCCTCCTCCTTAGTTGATGGAGAGATGTGTCTGGCTGGTCGGTGCCCATGTTTTTTTAAACCCCTTTCTCCCTTTCTCCCTTTCTCCCTTTCTCCCTTTCTCCCTTTCTCCCTTTCTCCCTTTCTCTCTTTCTCTCTTTCTCTCTTTCTCTCTTTCTCTCTTTCTCTCTTTCTCTCTTTCTCTCTCTCTCTCTCTCTCTCTCTCTCTTTCTTTCTTTCTCTCTCTCTCTCTTTCTCTCTCTCTCTCTCTCTCTCTCTCTCTCTCTCTCTCTCTCTCTCTCTCTCTCTCTCTCTCTCTCTCTCTCTCTCTCTCTCTCTCTCTCTCTCTCTTTGGATCCGGACTGGCTGTTTGTACTCTTTGTAGGCTGCGGCATTCACATTGCCGGTGGGGCTCAGGTTGGTGGTCTTCCTTCCCGGCATTGATTGAATTATTCTAGTCTGCATCTCTCCAAGGTAATACTTAAAATCTGTCCTGTTATCGGGCCCTGAGGACAGGGTTTGACGACCCCTGCTCTAGGGCACCTTTCGATGGCCAGTGTACTGTGTCCGATCTCTCACGGGTGGGCTCAGAGCACGTTTAGGCTGTGGCTTTGCGGCCTACTTTAGCAGGTGGCAGCGTCTGTCATTTCAATGTTGGTATTTGCCAGTCGTAGTTAACAGTCTAGCTCCATGTCTTTGCAGCGACTCGTTTTCCTGCACCCCCACCCACTTTAGTGACTTGAATTCCAGCCCATATTTTGGTGTTCTGTTGCCTCTCCATTGGTATTCTTGGGTGGTTCCCCTTTCTCCCTCTTATGGCTGCATCTCCCCATCCTGTTGACCTTGCCTTATTAGTACAGTTGGTGTGTTTTTTTTATTATTATTATTTATTTATGTTTATGGCCATGTGAGTGGGCCCCTGACCTTTTTACAGATTTCAGATCAAATTAACCCTGTTATTTTTGGCATAAAGTAGTAGTAAAAGCATATATATATATATATATATATATATATATATATATATATATATATATATATATATATATATATATATATATATATATATATATATATATATATATATATATATATATATATATATATGTAATATATCTGTGTATTTTCGTGTCCATAACGTTAAAATACAATTTTTGACATTCATTGTGGGATGTGGTGCTGTTTCACCCATATTTGCATCCTCAGGGCCACCCTCTTAGTATGCAAATAAGACAGTGACTCGGTCCATCATTTACAGTGCCTTGCGAAAGTATTCGGCCCCCTTGAACTTTGCGACTTTTTGCCATATTTCAGGCTTCAAACATAAAGATATAAAACTGTAATTTTTTTTGAAAAATCAACAAAAAGTGGGACACAATCATGAAGTGGAACGAAATTTCTTGGATATTTCAAACTTTTTTATCAAAAAAAAAATGGAAAAATTGGGCATGCAAAATTATTCAGCCCCCTTAAGTTAATACCTTTTGCTGCGATTACAGCTGTAAGTCGCTTGGGGTATGTCTCTATCAGTTTTGCACATGGAGAGACTGAAATTTTTTCCCATTCCTCCTTGCAAAACAGCTCGAGCTCAGTGAGGTTGAATGGAGAGCATTTGTGAACAGCAGTTTTCAGTTCTTTCCACAGATTCTCGATTGGCTTCAGGTCTGGACTTTGACTTGGCCATTCTACAATGGAATGGTTCACAAATAAACATATCCAGGTGTTATATTTTGCTTTATGTTTTGGATCTTAGTCTTGTTGGAAGACAAATCTCCGTCCCAGTCTCAGGTCTTTTGCAGACTCCATCAGGTTTTCTTCCAGAATGGTCCTGTATTTGTCTCTATCCATCTTCCCATCAATTTTAACCATCTTCCCTGTCCCTGCTGAAGAAAAGCAGGCCCAAACCATGATGCTGCCACCACCATGTTTGACAGTGGGGATGGTGTGTTCAGGGTGATGAGCTGTGTTGCTTTTACGCCAAACATAACGTTTTGCATTGTTGCCAAAAAGTTGGATTTTGGTTTCATCTGACCAGAGCACCTTCTTCCACATGTTTGGTGCGTCTCCCAGGTGGCTTGTGGCAAACTTTAAATGACACTTTTTATGGATATCTTTAAGAAATGGCTTTCTTCTTGCCACTCTTCCATAAAGGCCAGATTTGTGCAGTATACGACTGATTGTTGTCCTATGGACAGAGTCTCCCACCTCAGCTGTAGATCTCTGCAGTTCATCTAGAGTGATCATGGGCCTCTTGGCTGCATCTCTGATCAGTCTTCTCCTTGTATGAGCTGAAAGTTTAGAGGGACGGCTAGGTCTTTGTAGATTTGCAGTGGTCTGACACTCCTTCCATTTCAATATTATCGCTTGCACAGTGCTCCTTGGGATGTTTAAAGCTTGGGAAATCTTTTTGTATCCAAATCCGGCTTTAAACTTCTCCACAACAGTATCTCGGACCTGCCTGGTGTGTTCCTTGTTCTTCATGATGCTCTCTGCGCTTTAAACGGACCTCTGAGACTATCACAGTGCAGGTGCATTTATACGGAGACTTGATTGCACACAGGTGGATTCTATTTATCATCATTAGTCATTTAGGTCAACATTGGATCATTCAGAGATCCTCACTGAACTTCTGGAGGGAGTTTGCTGCACTGAAAGTAAAGGGACTGAATAATTTTGCACGCCCAATTTTTCAGTCTTTTATTTGTAAAAAAAGTTGGAAATATCCAATAAATTTCGTTCCACTTCATGATTGTGTCCCACTTGTTGTTAATTCTTAAAAAAACAAAATACAGTTTTATATCTTTATGTTTGAAGCCTGAAATGTGGCAAAAGGTCGCAAAGTTCAAGGGGGCCGAATACTTTCGCAAGGCACTGTAGCCATGCTAGAGGGGATCTTGCCCCCGACCTCCAAGAATTCATATTCACAAATTGTTAAGGCATCCTAGAAGTCAGATTCAACTGTTTACTCTCTTTCTTTTATAAGGAATCAACTCTATGGGATTCAAATTACACAAACCACAGGGGCATGCCACGTGTGAGAGAAATACATCAACAAAACCAGAGCGTGCCACATAGCGTGGTTGAACAATGCTATGCTGAAAATCACTGGACGCATGCCTCCACAAACCAAAGAAAGGCATTTTCTTTTATTGCAAAGACAATGACACGCAAGAAGAGAGATGTTAATACATAGTAATTTTACGCCTATTGACTGATTAAAAATGTGTAACTCAAGTTGCAGGTATTCCCGGAGGGGAAAAAAAAACATTTTGCCTCACTACGTTTCTTACATCTGTTTTATGATCTTGTATGGTTACATGCATGCACCCCCCCCCCCCCCCCCCCCCCCCCCCCCATTAAGCTTTTTTTAAGTACTGACGTAGAAAAAGAAAACATTGTAAGTTAATAATAAAGAATTACTTAATTAATTTTTTTTTTTACAAGATTGTAAGCTGTATTAAATATTGCAATCTGTTTTCTCATTTAAAAAAAAAGATTGTAAGCTGTAATGAGCAGGATCCTCTCATTCCTCCTGTATTGAATTGTATTTCAAATGTACTGTTGTAAAGTGCTTTAGTATTGCTGTCCTGGACACGGCCGATGAATGGGATCGCAGGTAAGCACTATTACCTCTGGAGATCACAATTTCACCTGCAACATTGTTGATCATTCATCACCGCACAGATCCTTGAAATACTACTAATGATACGTTCCTCGTTCTCATAGCAGAACATGTGCACTGTATTTTAAATGGTGTGACCTTTGAGCACAATGTTGCAGTATTTCAAAAATCTGGGTTGTGATGGCAAATACACGTGATAAAGACAAGTCTCCTGCGCTCCGGTATTTTCAGGAGGTGCTACGGAGTAGTGTAGTTCAATTTAAAAGCTATCTTCTAGAATCTTGCAGCCCTCCTCAGAATCGTGGGAATTCATAAAACTAGGAAAAAAGAGAAGAACGGAGGCGCACTGACCTACCGTATTTTCCGGCGTATAAGACGACTTTCTGGATGCAAAAAAATGCATCCAAAGTCGGGGGTCGTCTTATACGCCGGGTACAGTCTCAGTACTCACTTTTTTCCCCCAGCGCTGACAGTCTCCCATGCTGCGATCGCGATCGTGAAGGATTTCAAAGCCGCGCCTTCACTGCAGAGTGTTCTGTGATAGGATGAACAAAAATCTTCCCAGCAGCGCCTCTGTTCTTTGTTCCTCCTATCACAGATGCCTTCTCATCCTCGGACGAGATGAGAAGACGTCCGTGATAGGCGGGAAACATAACAGAGGCGCTGCTGGGAAGATTTTTGTTCATCCTATCACAGAACACTCTGCAGTGAAGGCGCGGCTTTGAAATCCTTCACGATCGCGATCGCAGCATGGGACACTGTCAGCGCTGGGGGAAAAAGTGAGTGTTATTGCACTGGGGGGGCAACAAGTTCAGGCACAGTGGGGGCAAGTGATGGCACAATGGCAATGTGAGGGGCAAGTGATGGCAATGTGGGGGCATGTAATGGCACAATGGCACAGTCTGGGCATGTAATGTAATGGCACAGTCTGGGCATGTAATGTAATGGCACAGTGAGATTTGAAAAAGCCTGTTTCTGTCAGCAGTTCTGGCTACCCCTCAGCTTCCAGAAAGACAGTAAGAAGGGGGTAGTCTTATACAGTGAGTATATCCCAAAATCAAAATTTTTCCTGGAAAATTAGGGGGTCGTCTTATACGCCGGGTCGTCTTATACGCCGGAAAATACGGTAGTGTGAAACTGCTAAATTGAATTTATTCAAATGTTAAAATCAATCATTGTACTCACAACACTCATGTTGCTGGATTTCTGCTGCACTGTCTTTGAATGCCTGATTTTAATCTTCACATTGTGAGTACAATGATTGATTTTAACATTTGAATAAATTCATTTTAGCAGTATCACACTAGGTCGGTGCGCCCTCCGTTCTTCTCTTTTTTCCTAGTTTTATGAAATACACGTGATCCCATGTTTTATTTTTTTTCTAAGTGTGTATGTGTGTGTAATAAATAAATATATATATATATATATATATATATATATATATATATATATATATATATATATATATATATATATATTCAGCACAGCACAGATCCTTGAAATACCAGGGCTAGTGAATAAAAATTCATGGGGGTCCGTTGGGAAAACAAAAAAAAATCTTCCAGTGGAGGCCCGAATGTCATATTGGTGCTATGTCTCAACATGATATCCTCCAACACACACACACATTTAGAAATGCCAGTTTTGCTGCGATTTTAGCGTTTAGTTAAGAAACATAAGTGAGGACTTGGATATGAAAATTAGGTCTATTTTTGAAATGATATTGAAAATCCCGCAAAAGGAGATTGAAATTGAGAGGGCCCATAGAACCCCTGGCCCGAAATCCTTAAACTTAGAAAGGCCAAGAGACATAATCTGCCGGTTACACAGGTACCAACAAAAAGAAATGATCCTTAGGATGACATGGGACATGCGGGATGTGGTGTATGAGGAGGCGCATATTAAAATCCTCCCGGACGTGTCTCGCGCTACGCTTCAGAGAAGAGCATGTTTGCGTCCATTGCTAGATTTGGCTAGAGAAAATGGGTTCACATATAGGTGGGGATATCCTCTAAATGTAACGTTCCGTAAGCCTGGGGCTGCGTTCACGCTTAGAACTCCCCTGGAACTACCAGATCTGTTCCTGTTTATGGAAATACCACCTATTCAGATACCAAACTGGCTATTCCCTATGTCGTACATGGGGAATAGAGGAAGACCCCCAACAAGGCCAGGACACAGACAAGGAAAACCCCCACAGACTTATACCCAAGAGGACACCAGCAGACAAGGTGACCCTGTAATTGGGCAGGTAGAGTAAAAGCCCAGACCTACAGAAGAAAAGAAGAAGAGATAATGAACAGCGGGGCTGGAAGGAGTAAATGAGGAGTTAATGAGTTAGTTGGGAAAACAGGGGGCCGGGATTAAATTACCCTACAACCTATTATTTTTAATTCCTTTTTTTTTTTTTGCTCCCTTTCCCGGAGGTACTTCATACATGACCCTGGCTCCCTATGCCCCCCCCTTCTTTTTTCCTTTTTACATATCTATATATATTTTTTCTGGAGGGGGAGGGGTTAGGGTGAGGAGGGACTGGTCGACAGGAGTTGAAAGAAAAGGGGATCCTATCCTTAGTACCTTGAAGTAGAATTATCGTGGCGGACAAGAAAAAGGACTAAATGGACTAAAAGGACTAAAACTTTTCCAACTGGGGTGTAATAAATAACTCAAGTGTTAAATATACAGAGGGTGGGGGCTGGTGAAATTATGTGAACAAGGGATAGAACAAAGAGGGCATATTAAGGGCAGGTTAAGGGGGGGAGTAAAGGTGGTAGTAGGTGGGCGGACGGAGAGGGGGGAGCATAGAGGATTATATACTTTTTTTTTTTTTTTTACTCACTCCCATTTTTTTTCTTTTTTTTAGGGGTTTTCCCCTTTTTTTTTTTTCTCAGTTTGTAAGGCACTGGTTCTGCTACTAGGGTCAGTAGCAATACAACAATAATGGCATTAATAACTAATAACTAAATACACTTAATACACTCTAATACACTCTACTATTAAGACACAGACACACACAGCACATAATGCACATAACGCACAATACAACAGGAAAGTCGCACACAGATTATAAACACCAACATTAGACACAAATAGGTCACATTAAGGGCACAATAGGCCACAATAGGCCACAATGGGCTGCCGCTGTGGGGCACAAGGTGGGGGGGTCTGATTGTGGGCCCAATCGCGAAGGTTCCACCCCCTTTTTTTTTTTTTTTTTTTTCTTTTCTCACCTGCACTAACGGAATACTACACAGGAATGTATACACCCGAATTGGGGGCCACGAATAAGGGCTAGTGGGATGTGGCTTTTTTTAGAGGACACAGCACTCTTTCTCTAGAAAGGTTTTTTTTTTTTTTTTTCTCTTCCTCTCTCTTCCTCTTCCCCTCCCCCTTTTCTTTCCCCTTGTATGCGGTATAGGTAGGCGTATGTGTTTGCGCGTTAAGGCGTAAATATATACAATATATATACACAATATATACACAATCCCCGATAAGCCACCTACCTGTAATGATCACATGGAAGTTAAGACTCAGTTGGGAGGGGGAAAGAAAAAGGAAAAGTCCCCCCCCCTTTTCTTCTCGTTTCTTTTTATCTATTTTTTCTGTCTGTTTTACGCGGTAACCATATCATTTTGTCTATCCCATTCGATTAGAAGGGGGAGTGGGGGAAGAGGGGGAAAATGGGACATGTATATGAGCGCATATTAAATGTATGCATAAATGTATATAAATGTATGTAAATGTAAATTTATTTAAATATATATCCCATAAGTTAAACATACTAATGTACTAGTAAGGGGATAGGGGGAGGGGGGTAAAGGCAGAACATGTAAAGGAGGGGATGATGTAGCAGAGAGCAAAGTGAATGTAAGGATTACTATTTGAATGTTTGGTTGGTGATAGCTCTCATGCTCTTTTGTGAATCTTGCTGACCCCCATCTTGTACTGTCTCTATATGGCACCCGGGCATGATGACATGTAAGGAAAATGGGTTTATTTTCCTCTCTTTTCTTTTTTTTTTTTTTTTTCATTAGAATGAGGATATGGGAGCCGGCCCCTCAGTACTCCTTTCAGTATCCTTCTTTTTTCTGTTTTTTTCTTTTTCTCTCTTCTCTTTTTTTCTTCTCTTTCTCAGATGAAGCGAGGAATATAGAGTAACAAAGTGCAACATAGTGCATTATGACTATTGTTTCTGTTTTAAGGAGTCTAGAAGGGTACCGTGGAGAGGCCCAGCTCCAAGCTCTCTCCCTTTTTTTTTTTCTATTCTGTGGCTAGCCTGAATAGTGGTTCCGCTCTCTTTTTTCTTGTTTTTTGGTTTAGAGCCAGGGGAACTGCTGTTTTGTGCTGAACTTTTATTTTCTCTCTCTCTTTTTTGTCTCCCTCCTGGGGAGGAATACTCGCGCACGCCTGTGTTCAGAGGCCCTCGGATACCGGTTCAGCTTTATGGTGTGGACAGGCTCTTTGAGGGGGTTGGGACGCAGGGGGGCACGGGTTCTACCTGGGGTACACGCCCCTAACCATAGGCTGACGCTCAAATACCGTGTATACGGTGAGTGTTAATTAGCAGATTGCTAAATATTAGAGTTTGATCCTATTCTTTTTTTTTTTTTTTCTTCTCTCCCTTTTCCCTCTCTCCCATTCCCCCCTCCCGCCCATCTCCTCCCCAATACGACTAAAGGGAATTGAGATGGAGGCTTTAAATATTCTGTCACTGAACGTAAAAGGATTGAACTCACCAGAAAAAAGGAGGGTCCTTATGCATGACCTGCAAAGACTAAGGGTAGACATGGCATATATACAGGAAACCCACTTCAGAGAAGATAAAACCCCGATCTTAAAAAACAGGTTTTACCCAACTGTATATCACGCTACAAATCAAGAGTCAAAGTCAAAAGGGGTATCTATCCTTATAGGAGGGAGAATTAAGTGGACATACACGGATATGATGAGAGACACGAAAGGGAGATATCTATTTGTGAAAGGTAAAATAGGAGGAATAGGGGTAACATTTGCCAACGTATATGCACCGAACGAGCAACAGGAAACTTTCCTGGGTAAAACGATTAAACGTCTTCAAGACTTCTCAGAAGGTCACCTGATACTGGGAGGGGACTTGAACATTCCGCTAGATCCCAAGATGGATACATCAACGGGAAAGTCATCTATCTCTTGTGGGGTTAGAAATCGTCTCAACCAAACTCTATTTAAAAACCAGTTGACTGATATATGGAGATTGCTACATAACAAAGAAAAAGACTATACATTCTACTCTTCACCACATAAAACCTACTCTCGAATAGATCTTTTTCTTATCCCACATGCCCAATTACACTCAGTACGATCAGCTAAAATAGGATCTATTACATGGTCAGACCATGCCCCGATTTTTCTGGAATATGAGATACAAGATTATAGACAGACTAGATCTAACCAGTGGAGACTAAATGAAAGTCTATTGCAAGACAAAAAAACTCTAGAAGAGGTAATTAAAGAATTGGAATGTTACTTTAATACCAACGATACCCCGGAGTGCGATCCCCGAATTATCTGGGAAGCACATAAGGTGGTCATTAGAGGGGTTCTAATTAAACATGGGTCTAGAATAAAAAGGGAACGTACGGAAAAACTGAAAAAGTTACTGGAGGAATTGGCCATGTTGGAGAGTAGACATAAGCAGGCAGGATTTACAACAGGAGAGGAAGAGGTGGTGAGGAAAAGAAGGGAAATTACAGATCTTTTGTACTATAAAGCTCAAGCAGCAATACAGAGGTGTAAAAAGTATGCATACGAATCAGGAGATAAGTGTGGGAAGGGATTGGCTAGATTATTACGTGAACAGAAGACGAGTAACTATATCCCATGTATCAAACCATTAAAGAAACAGAAAGTTTTTAAACCAAAGGATATAGCGAAAGAGTTTCAAGAATATTATAGCTCTCTCTATAACATAAAAAGTAAACCCCCGATCAAAGGAAAGATCGACCAGTATCTTATGGAATCAGCAATACCAAAACTAATGGAAGCAGATAAAGAGAAGCTAGATGCCCCTATAGTTGAAGAAGAAATTAAAGTAGCAGTTAATTCAATGAAACAGGGGAAAGCGCCTGGGCCCGACGGGTATACGGGTCAATACTATAAAACTCTACTCCCATCGCTATTGAAATATATGACGAAATTCTTTAACGCATTAGGGACATCAGCTAGCTTTACGAAAGAAACTCTACTGGCCTATATTTCGGTGATACCGAAAGAGGGGAAAGACTTGAGTTTGTGTGAAAGTTATAGGCCGATTTCTTTACTAAATTTAGACGTGAAAATCTTCGCTAAGATCCTGGCAAATAGAATACAACAATATATCCCAGAACTGATACATTTGGACCAGGTGGGATTTGTCCCCACACGGGAAGCACGCGACAACACGATAAAAGCCATTAATTTAGTACAGATTGTAAACAAAACACAGACACAATGTGTACTATTAAATACAGACGCAGAAAAGGCCTTTGACAGGGTGAATTGGAGCTATATGAGGGCAGTTTTACAACATGGAGGTTTTGGAGATAAAATGGATACTGTCTATGTACTCTGGCCTGACGGCCCAAGTTCGGGCCAACGGAATAGTATCAGAACCCTTCCAGATATGGAATGGTACAAGACAGGGGTGCCCCCTGTCCCCGCTCCTCTTCGCCCTGTCGCTAGAACCCTTCCTGTGTACCGTACGCTTAAATAAAAATATATCAGGAATATACATAGGAAAAAACCATTGCAAAATATCTGCATACGCAGATGACATGCTGTTCACACTCACGAAACCACTGATCTCTATCCCGAACCTAATGAGGGAATTCGAGAAATATGGCTCTCTCTCGAACTTAAGTATTAACTTCAATAAATCAGAAGCAATGGGAATTAACGTCCCACAAACATTAATAAATCACTTAAAACAAAAATGTAAGTTTAAATGGACAGAAAAAGCATTAACATACCTGGGTATACAACTTTCAGGGAGAGTAGATAAGATTTTTGAATTAAATTTTCCACCATTGCTTCAGAAGGTGAAGATACTACTGGATAAGTGGAACCAGGGGTTCCACACCTGGTTAGGCCGATGTAATGTCATTAAGATGAGTATACTTCCAAAAATCGTTTACTTATTGCAAACATTACCAATCCATATCCCAGCGCAGTTTTTCAAACAATGCCAGAGAGTCATCTTCAAGTTTATTTGGGCACACAAAAATCCCAGAATACAAAGAAAACTAATGTATACCAAACAACAGGGAGGTCTGGGAGTGCCAGATATACGGAAGTACTACTATGCTGCCCATTTGAACAGATTAATAGACTGGAATAGGCACGCAGACACTAAACTCTGGGTACAAATTGAACAATCCCAATCTAAAACGCCATTAGAAAGGGCACCATGGTGGTATGCTTCATTTCCAAAAGAACTTAACAAAAACCCGATACTGGGAAATACAGTGAAGATATGTGTTACAGCTTTTTCCATGATGGGCATGGACCCTAGGACCTCTCCACTATACCCAGTACTGGGAAACCCCCTTTTTCCCCCGGGAGATGAGGATGGAGTTTTCCGAGATTTAAGGGAGGGGGGGTGTAGACAGGTAGTGAGTTATATACGAAGGGGAAGATGGCTCACAATAGCTGAACTGATGGAACAAGGGGGGGGATTCCATCTAAAGTTTTGGAATGCACTCCAGATGGTTCACTTTTTGAATACATTACCAAACCCAGGGGTTTTCAAAAGACCAATTATGAGAATTGAAAAAATGTGTAGCGAGAGGGGAAGATTAGAACATACACTATCATTATGTTATGATATATTGACACAGTCAGGGAATCATCCTCTGAAATGTGTCCAGGATTGGGAACAGGAACTAAAAAAGGTATTTAGCACGGAACAGCGACAATGCATATATAAACGAATACATAAAACATCAATATGCGCAAGGACACAGGAGACAAATTATAAGATATTCGCGAGGTGGTACAGGACACCGGAGAGATTAAACAAAATCTTCCCGGAGGTGTCAGATAAATGTTGGAGGTGCCTGGGGAATAAAGGGACGTTGTTACACATATTCTGGGACTTCCCTTTGATAAGGAGCTTTTGGCTGGAGATTAAAAGGATACTTCAGATATGCTCAGAATATGAGATACCGGAAGATCCAGAATTCTACCTCTTACATGTGAACCAAATACAAGAGAAAGCATATAGGGAGACAAGTCTAGGTCATCTATTAGATGCTGCAAAAATGTGCATAACAAAAAAATGGAAGTCCTCAACATCACCCACAATAGAGATGTGGATAAATAAAGTAAAAGAAATCAGTAAATTAGAAGAATTAATACAAACAGCACAACACCAAAAGGAAAGATATTTAAGAATTTGGACACCCTGGAAATCTTTTATAGACTCCAGGGCTTGAGGGGGGGGGAATGGGGGTGTGGGATAATGGAGAGAGTATGGGCGAATTTTTTTTTTTTATTTTTTTTTTCCTTTTCTTTATGGTTTTGTTCTCTTTTCTGGTTTATATATCTTTTTTTCTCTTTCTTTTCTTCTCTTTGCTCCTCTAACAGATGGGTAGGAGTGTTTAGGATCACATCCATAGGTTAGAGGGGATACGCTACAGAACGCAGTGGCAAGGTCAACCTATGTGAATTGTATATATATATAATGAAGATGTGTACAACAACAGTATCTTAAAAGTAATAAGCACTGCTATAATTGTATAATGTATAATGTTTTATTAATGTGTATCTAAATAAAACAAAATAATCAGAAAAAAAAAGAAACATAAGTGCCAAAAAAAGTTGTTTTTTCCACTAGCCACGTCACTTGCCACAAGTTGTGGATTGTCCACCAGCCACGTCACACAACACAAGTGGTGGATTTCCACACCACATCACCCACCACAAATTGTGGATTGTCCACTTGCCATGTCCCACTGCCTCTGAACACACGTTTAACAGCAACTTGTGTGCATGGGGCCTAAGCAGTGCTTGTCATTGCATGTTGAACACGCCTGCACTTTTTTTGCAACTGGAGCGTGAATGCTCTTCCTCCGAAATATATGTATAAATATATATTTCAGAGGAAGAGCATTCACGCTCCAGTTGGGTAGTCTTGTGGTTGGGATTTGAACCACCAACCTTCTCAACTGCTTGGCAAGTGTGCTACCCACTACACCACGGTGACCGTATCTATGTCCTATCCAATCTTTTGAAGGGCATAATTGAGGAAAAGGTAGGTGTAGTGCAGTACGGTACGGTTTGTATGGGGGAAGATGTATGCTTCAGGACACAAAGAAATAATTATAAAATGAACTGTTGTATAAAATCATTATCAAAAAACTACATTACTTCAGGACGTAAAACATTACATAAAAAACATGCGTTTGCCCAATGTTTCAACATATACTGTACACATGCAGTTTACATGTGCCTAAATATTTAAACAATGTATGGGAGCAAGATCATAGTTAGTTGTATGTGTACATTGCCAGTTTAGGGGGAACGTAAATGTTTTTATTGAAGTGCATATACGACTTTTGCATTATATTATTAGCTAATGCAATAGGGCATAGGATGGGACAAGAGTGCGTTCCAGGCCATGGAAAAGGTACCTGCACACTTTTGGAGTACCTCCTAAAAAAAAAATGGTGGTACCCCAAAATTTTGGGGGCATCCACATTTCCTGAGGGGGACCTTTGAAGGAAATGTACCTGCACACTTTTGGGGTACCACAAAAGTTGTGGAGGGGGGCCAGGAGCACGTTTCAGCCCATAGAAAAGGCATCTGCCCTCTTTTGGGGTACCACAAAATTTGTGCAGGGGAGGGGCAGGAGCACGTTTCAGCCCATGAAAAAGGTATCCGCACACTTTTGGGGGAGCCAGGGGAGGAGTGCGTTTCAGGTCATGGAAAAGGTATGTTCACACTTTTGGGGTACCCCAATTATTTCAGAGCACCCACATTTCCGAGGGGGACCATTCAAGCACTAGGTGGGTAGAGGGGTGGCTCGGATTTGAACCACCAACCTGCTCAAATGCCATACAATACAAAGAAAAGATTATAGTATATTATTATCTTTATATAATATTATCAAGAGACGGGACAAAGACCTTCAAGAAGAACAAGGAAGACCACACGGCAGGTGAGTGGACAGGAGTGCGTTTAAGGACATGCTAAAGGTATATGTATCTGTAGGGGCACAATACATTTCTAGGAGTGTCGGGCAGGAGTGTGTTTCAGCCCATGGAAAAGGTACCTCCACACTTTTGGGGTATCCCAACATTTTTGGGGGGGAGGCAGGAGTGCGTTCCAGGCCATGGAAAGGGTATGTGCACACTTTTCGGGTACACCAACATTTTTGGAGGGCCAGCAGCGCATTTCAGGCCACGGAAAAGGTACCTGCACACTTTTGGGGTACCCCTAATTTGTTGGAGCACCAGGTTGGGTCCAGGAGCATTTCAGGCCATGGAAAAGTTACCTGCACGCTTTTGGGGTACGCCTGGTGGGTCGAGGTGTGGCTGGGATTGGAAACACCCACCTGCTCAACCGCTAGGCCCCAGACCATACAATACAATCAAAGGATAATATTATATAATCAAAAGACGAGACGAAGACAAAGACCTTCAAGAAGACGAAGGAAGAACGCACGTCAAGTGAGTGGACATGAGTGCGTTTCAGGACATGGAAAAGGTACCTGTACACGTGTGGGGTACCCCAAAAAATGTGTGGGCACCCACATTTTTGAGGGGGACCATTCAAGCACCAGGTGGGTTGAGTGCGTGCAGCCGGGATTTGAACCACCAACTGCCAGGCCCCAGACAATACAATCAAAAGATATTATTATATAAACATAATAACATAATCAAAAGATGAGACGAGACAAAGACCATCAAGAAGAAAAAGGGAAGACCGCACGCCAAGTAAGTGGACAATGGTGCCTTACAGGACTGCATTGCACCTGCGGTGTGGCTAAACCGCAGTGCATCAGTGTGAAAGCAGCCATGGGCCCCTTTCACACGGTCAGTCTGACCAATTGGACCCTCACCTCTAAGTAGTGGCAGACATAAACCAACTCCAATCCGATCCGCTAAAAAAAAGAGTATAGTGGGCTGTGTCTGTGTCCCCTCTGTGTATGCAGAGTAGACACGGACATGCCATCAACCCGCTCCGCTCATGGCCCACAACCAGTTACCAAGTCGCTTAAGTGGCCCTCGCTCTTCAAAAGGTTGGGCACCCCTGGTCTACAGGATAAGCTTGTATAAGCTAACAATCTCATGTGAACATACAGTAGTTGACATGAGAGTGTTGATGCTTGGAAAGGCCACAAGATGTCCACAGGATGAGCTTGTCTAAGCTAACAAACTTGTACGTACTCATCTGAACATGCTCTATTTTGACATTACTATAAATAGACATTTTATAGTGTCCAAACAATGAGAAAAGAAGCGCACATTGTCTGCAGACTACTTATGAACTTGCTAATTCATATGAATGTAAAAGGGGGGGAACTTGATGCGCAAATCAACCTAACCAAGGGCAACTAAGCTAAATACATATAATAAAATATAATAAAATATCCAATATGCAGCAGCCACGACTAATAGTGCTCTCACACTGTCAACAGATAAAATAAGGGGTGGGTGTAGTGGCGCTTGCAAAGAACTAAAATATAATAAAAATTCCTGTTCAAAAACAACAATAACCCCACAGCACAAAGGAAGGAATCCTAATGACTGTTGAGTTAATCCGCCACCTGTTGTGGATCTAAATATGTTCCACTCTGAATGCGTCAAAGGATACCACCCAACATTAAAAATAATGTGGAGGGTACTAAGAGTGGTACCAGCCGCTCTCCATCCTATGACTAAGTGACGTCGGGCTGTCACGATACGCGTGAGGACGTAGAGAGCTGCTGGTGACGTCATCCGCTCGCGGCCGCAGAGTGGAGGACACATGATTACACACGCTGAAGCTCCGTAGCTGTTTGTGAGTGTTTACTTTGTTTTATTCAATAAATGCTTAAAGATTTTATGCTATGGAGGCTTCCCTTCCTTTTTTTTCGTTTGAGAGAGACCGTTCTACTGTATGAGCCGTGGTGTATGTGATTGGATCAGCAGGCTGGCTGTGGGAGCATTTTACATAGGCTTTAATACAAGCCTTCTGAAGGTAAGGGGCTTGAACACACTTTCTGCCAGACACTGTGGGGAGCCTGATGTTGGTACCTACAAGCACGTATGCACGGTCAGCATCAAGCACTGAAGCATTGATTTGTGGAGCTGTTGGAGCACTTTTTCACTTAAGAACTATTATTTATTGATTCTTTTGGACATATTTTGCACGCTTTTGTGCACTGGACACATTTAACACTACACCTTTATTTCGTTTGATTCCTTGGCTGGATCATTTGGAATATTTTTTCATTATATCATTATTGTTTTCATGCCCACTTATGTCATTGATATGTTTTTTTTCCAGGAATTTGGTCTATCACATTATTATATTCTTGGGACATTCTTTCACTAATATTGCACTGATTTTTTTGCACTATGCACTTTTAATGGATGAAGCACTTTATGGATATTTTATTACATTTCTATTTATTTGTCAATATTTCTATGGTGATTTCATGCTTCACTAACATTGTGCTGTGTTTGGCACATTTGTTTACCTGTAATTAGGTATTCAGTATTCACCACTCTTAGTACCCTCCACATTATTTTTAATGTTGGGTGGTATCCTTTGACGCATTCAGAGTGGAACATATTTAGACCCACAACAGGTGGCGGATTAACTCAACAGTCATTAGGATTCCTTCCTTTGTGCTGTGGGGTTATTGTTGTTTTTGAACAGGAATTTTTATTATATTTTAGTTTTTTGCAAGCGTCACTATACCCACCCCTTAATTCATATGAATGCTTCTGAGCATGCTCTCTAGATTACCATTACTGTGTATATATAGTTGACATGAGGTTGGTGTTGCTTAGAAGGTGCATTGTCTGCAGATCAATGAACTCTTACAAAACTCATATGAATGCATCCAAGCATGCTGTCTAGAATGATTACCGTTATTGTGTATAGAGTTTAGAAGAGCTTGTTCTTACTTAGAAAGGCCACTTCTCTGCTTTTTGCTAAGATCAAGTTTAGTATGTGTTCTTATTAGTTGCCAGGAGGTGGTGCTGTGCTAACCGTCCCCAGTATGCGGCAAGGTTGAAAGGGATGGTGGTGGCACATACAAAACCTGCTGGCGTAATGGCGAAAGCCTCGTGATGGGAAACCACTGGGTCAAGGCGGAGGGACGGGGGTTTTTCTGGCCGGTGTTGGTGTAGGCTATGCTCCTATCGGCCTCCGGTGAAGGAGCTGGGTGAGCCATGAAAATATTCTGGATTGATGGGGGCCTGGAAGGGCTAGTACTGGTGGAGGTTGCTATGATAGTCGGCGGCTCTCCCTCAGAAAACCCAGAAGGGCTCTTGATCTAGTAGGAGCAGAGTGCCGCACTGATCTGGTCGGATAGGAACTGAAAAGCCTACTGTGAATGTGCCTCTGGAGTCACCGTTTAGGGGTGCCATAACCCCATTGTCTGCAGATGAGCTCTTTTAAGCCCCATACACACTATCAGTTTTCCTGCAGGTTTTTCTCTTCAGATTTACCAAAACCATGTAGTGTAAGGGCCTGCCTGATTGCATAAAAATTGAAACTCTTGAGGTTTGACCTCATATTAGATGGTTTTGGTAAACCTGAAGAGAAAAACCTGCAGGCAAACTGATAGTGTGTATGGGGCTTTAGGCAAACCAACTCATATGAACTTGCCTGAGTATGCTTTCAATTGCCATTACTATGCATACAGTTACATTTTGCATGTGGAGAACCAATGCCGACAGAAGCCCTCACTGTCTGCAGAATAATGAAATACTCTTGAAAAGTAGCAAACTCAAAATCATATAAACTTGATGCAGTATTCCATTATGATGAACAAAGATTGTGTACATTCTTATCGCAGAGAAATGCCACATGATATTTCCATTGTATTTAGTTTATGAGCTAGTGGAGCCTGCGTGGAATTATTATTTTTTTTTTTTTATGTGTAAAATTTCAGGTTTAAATTTTCATCTTCACCAAAGCCAATGACTTTGGTACTGGGGTGTGTGGAGCCTGATGGGGGACCGTGAGGTCCAGTTTGCTTTTGATTGGCCAGAAACTGAAAAAAATAATGATCTATAGCTAATATTCAGCCCAATGTCTGCTTACAAACTTGCCCTCTGCAGACCTGGTGTGAAACTAGTCTCAGATCTCCATCACACTCTGCCCATTTAATGACAAATCATTTCACAAATGTGGGTATTGTCACCACCATTATCACATTTCCATTTAGCTTTTGGAGAATAAATCTCACAGCCGACAGCACTATAGTGTGTACATACAGCTAGCTTCCCAACAAAGGCACTGCCTGCTCTGAGTACTCGCATACCTGTCTATGCCAGCTCAGAGTTGGTCTTAATGACCAATCTACGAAACGGAGTTAAAGAAATGATTGCTGTCATAGCAACAGATTCTTAAAGTGGCAGTACTAAGAACTATCTGAAATGGTCAAATTTCAATAATGTTACCAAAATGCTTGCCTGGGTTAAGTGTGATTATTTAAGAATTACACACAGAAAAGTTCCAATAGTTATTTTTACTTAAAAGTATTGAAAGCACAGCCATGAAACCTGCATTGTTCAAGAAGCATAAACAAGAATATGTTTTATCATTTTTTTATTATTATTTAAATGTGTAGCCAAAACTTTTTTGTACAAATATTTTATATTTATATAAATTGAAGATAATTGATATATACACAGTACTCTGTTGTCAGATCAATTAGATGAAAAGTGCTCTGAGAAAAACAATACACAACAACATTACTAAAATGGTAGAAACATGTGAAAACTTAGGCCCCTTTCACACAGACGGATAGAATGGTGCTTTTAGCTGCAGATTTTCTAGTTTTCTACTGCAAAGCACACATGGCTTTCCTATGGATCCATTCACACACAACGTTTAGCTGCGATTTTGTTGCATGCGGTTTGGTGCGAGTAGAAAAAATAGAATTGAATGCGTCCAGGTGTGATTTAGCGCAGCTATATGCACATAGCCGCATTTAATCGCAGTCTTTTTCTCATGCTGCTATCCGCAGTTGACACAAAAAAGAACAGGAAGCACATCATAATCAAAAAAATAAAAAGGGTTGCTATGGAAATGACTACTGCAGCTAAACGCTGCTGCTTGCACTTAATCGCAATGTACAAATGCAGCTAATCGTAGTGCCCGGAGCCTTAAATTTCACAGAAAATTTACATGCTTTTAACTGCGGCAAAACTGCCGTTCGTGTGAAAGGGGCCTTACAGCTGGGTTCACACTGCAGTATGGATTAGCTCACAGCAGGGGTACGGTGCATCCGTTTACTGTTTTAGGTTTGATTTTCTTCAGAATTTTAGGCTAAATTAAAACCTAAAAAAACAGACCAGAAGACGCACAGGACTCCTGTGTGAACCTATAACAATGGCCTAAAACATAATTCAACAATATAAAAAAATCCCAAACAAGCTACAGGGAGGTGGAAAAATAACGAAAATGTTCAAAGAGAAATAAAGCACAGTCTTGGTCTTTTGCCACCATGCTAGATAAAAATATGGATGATAAAGTTGATGCTTTAAATTCAAAGCTTTTCTTGGCACCGCATTAGATCTTGGGAAATGTGTTCATTTTTTTTCAAATATTTCTGTGAGATGAAAAAAAATAAAATAAATACTTTTGCAACGACGTAGAACACAAACATTGAATTAAACTGCATGCAAACCAGGTGCAGTGTTTCTCAACTCCAGGTCCCCCGATAGACCATGTTTTCTGGATTTCCCTCAGCTGAAATATCTGTGGTAATTACTAAAGCAGTGAAACTGAGGAAATCCTCTGTGCAAAACAATGGGAATCCTGAAAATATGACCTGTTGGGGTGCCTTGAGGAATGGAATGGAGTTGGGTGGAAACCAAGCCTGTTATAAGCCAGACAAATTGTCAGTTGCATGCCATTGATTACGTGTGTAATTACTGATCAAGCTCTCTGTCTGCTGGTTTAGATTTTTCTGTGTATAACCTTGGACCGGATATCAGACTATGATCAGAACTCTGCCTGCCTTCAACTTGGACTGTCATAGAATCACTCTACCTGTCTCTCAATTGCAAGTACCTTTTTGGGGTAAGGGTGTCAGTGAAACTTTACTCAACTCTGTCGTGGAAATGAGAGAAATTGTATCGTATGCAAACGATGGAGAAGGAAGGAATGTTTAATTGGACAAACTGAGGAGACATGGCCCAAGAGAATGATAAACACACCGGTTCCAAAACACTTTATAACATTTTAGCTTGTATATAAAACACAGTTAAAATGGGCTTGCTTCACCAATCATTTAAGGACATTGTGCTTCTATAACTTACAAGGGACATGGCTATGCCTAGTGGCTCTAATGTGGTTTTCCCTGGGTTCCAGGGTCAGCCAGGAGAAAGATCAGAATTGCTCTGAATTATTATTTGTTGAGAGGCTCACTGGAGAACCTCCTTTCCTGTTCTATTTAGGGCACTTGCTTCAGGACTACTAGGAGCCGAGCATTATTTTGATATGCTAAATCACTTTAGACTGGATTTTTACATGGCCTTTCCTTTAAGCCATTAGAATTCAGTTTTACATCTGAGCGGCGGCATTTGATGCACGCACGCTGAGGGAAGGGGCTGGACCGCACCACGTCGGAGACCAGGAAAGGGAGGATGGAGCGAGTCGGAGCGTCAGCGGCTGGCAGATCGCTCGTCCACCCGCTCGTAACCCGCTGTGACATCGCGGCAACCCCAGCTCCCCGCCGCCGATGCCAGGAGTTATTCCCTTCCCCGCGGGGAAGTATTGGTGGAGGGACCCCAAAGGCGGGCAGGTAACGGCGTGCACCTCCGGGATCCACCGAACCCACACCCCCGCCCTGGGTCCTAGGAAGGAGCAGGTAATCTAGGCACAGACCTTCGGGTCTGGAGCTGTTCTAGCTGAGAGGTTGTACTCAGAAGGGAAAGAACATTAATGCAGTGGAGTGGTAAGACAGATGGGATCTGGGTAAATTGTATACTGCGGAGGGCTGATGCATGAACTGCTCCCTGTAAAGTGTATACTGCTGATGGAAAGAAAGTTTACCGCTCAGAGGTCCCAGAGAACTGCAAAGTGGAGTCCAAACACTTGGGTGCAGGCACTGCAATAGTATGCAAAAATGTTTAAGAAAGAACTGGGACGGCCGCACTTTAATTTATCTCCTCCACACTCTCTTGTCTCACATACGTTTCCATAGGACCTTCAGTTCATATGCTCTTTCACTCACATATTTTTTCTTTTCTTATTTTTCGGCTCCTTTCACACACACATCTAATCTTTCACCTTTTTCATTTTCCCATATTAGTCTACACATCCTTTCCATGTGTCTTCAGTTTTGGGTCTCATTTGCTTTTACATTCGTCTGCATAATAATCATGTATTAACCCATTCATCCACACATTCACTCATTCATTTTATATGTTATAGTTCTGCATTTCTAGGACTTTTTTTATGGCTAATGGATGATAGGATGCACGTTTGTGGACATGTGGAAAACACTTTCAGCCCTGTGTGATACACCTGTGATTAGCCAATTAAACAATTAGCTTTGAGGGCGTTTACACAATTGCTTTCTATGTTGAATAGAGTATAAATTTCTTCTTTTGCTATACACAGCCAGCTATGAATAAGCACTGTATGAGAGTGTGAAACGCGTTGGCCCTTTTTCCTGATTTTTTGCTGTGACATCCATGTTGTGACCAGTTTTAATTAAACGGAACAAATTTTTATTTTTGGAGTGCGACCGTCCGGTTCTTTCTTATACATTTTTGTATACTGCTGATGCATGAATTGCTCCCTGTAAATCGTCTACTGCTGAGGCATGAACTGTTTTTTGTTGCTTTTTTTTTTTTCAAAAAACATACACTCTCTGATTATTATCAAGAGATCGGTACACTCGATGATCTATGCTAGAGGACTCAGGGCGCATTTAGCAGGTGTTTTAAAAACGGCGCCTCTGTTTGTTTTTTCTGGGCCTGAAAATGGACTTTGATTTCTATCCTGAGCATATGGTAGTGGGAGGAGGGAAGAGCTGTAATCAAGTATCCAGGTATAGAGGGTCATTGATTCTATGTCACTCACCGAGCGTCTACTGGGCTCTGTGAGTAACCCCCCCTATGTCGGAACCCTTGTATGCTCTCCTATCCGGAGTGAGTAATAAGTCCCCACATCCGTTTGGCTTAACAGGGGCCAGCGAGAAGAGAGATTAGTGGTGGGAGGGAGAATTAGTTCTCTATCTCTAAAAATCCTCTCTCTTATTTATATTGGCTACCCCGTACGCCCTTACTCCTCCCACACATGACCCCCCCCCCCGATGTGAATTTTGGATCTGAAGCCGCAACTTCGCCGGGTAGAAAGGGGAATTTTTTTTTTTTTTGCGGCAGAGATCTAAAAGATAAGAGACTGTGGTGGGAGGGGTTTGGTTTTCGGGGGATGTAAACCCTGGTGGCGGTGAGCAGGAAAGTGGACGGGAGTCACCCCAGGCCCCTCCCAATTTGTGTGCCGAGTAAGCTCAGTGGTGCCAATAAGCGGCCAATTCAAATCGGAGGGCACCGGAATACCCTACTGGTTCTTAGATATCATCCCCTTAACCATCTTTAAAATTGGGGAAACGTATTGGAGCTAGAAAAAATATCATGAATAAGTCAACAAGGGGTGCCGCCCCCAAAATCCCAAAGGACAAAGCTGCCACCTCCACAATAAGACATTACCTGACACAGGAAGGGGGTGTTAAAAGCCCGGGTACCACCAAGCAAACAGAAAAAAAGGGGACGGCTAAAAAAGGAGGTGGGGATCAGCACCCCTCTAATACTGATACATCGATTGAGGGGGAACAAGACACGAGCCATCTGGAAAAGTCAAGGATAGATACACAAGTCCCATCAAAGGGAGATATGTGTGATATGTTTAGGAAATTGGAGGAATCAATAAAAACCGAAATAAACATGCTGAGAGGTGATTTAAGCCACCTCTTGTCACGAGTAGAGGAGACGGAGGTTAAGGCGGAACAACAATCGTTGGAATTGAACCAATTAAAAGAGCAATATCTCGAGTTGAAACAGAATCAGAGGAGATTACAGTATCGGTTAGAGGAACAGGAAAACCATAATAGGAGAAAAAATTTAAGAATCCGCTCAATTAGAGAAGGGAGGAAAATTTGAGGGAGATTATGAACAACCTCTTTATACCTATACTAGGAAAAGACACCGAAGACCACCTCAAAATAGAGCGAGTCCACCGCATAGGGAGGGCAAAGAACCGTGAGAGCGAATGGCCTAGAGACATAATAGTCAGATTCAGTTTCTACGAAGATAAAGCCGCAATTTGGTAGAGTCTAAGACGTAAAGCACCTGTGAGTTATAAAGGAGCAGAAATTCAGATTTTTACAGATTTAGCCTGGGAAACTTTGGCACGAAGGAGGCTATTGAAACCTCTTCTAGTACAGATGCGGTCATTGGAGATCGAATACCAATGGGGCTTTCCGGCTTGGCTGATTGGGAAATAAGAAGGCGTGTCAGCCAGGCTGATCTTCCCGGAAGATCTAGAAGTATTTTGCCATAAATTAGGCATGCCGGTCTTAGATCTACCAGAGTTGATAGAATAAAGTGAAATGAAATGTTCGGGATAGACAGGAACGGAGAAGTGTGGGTGGGTTATGGGAGGAGGAGGAGGGATCTTTCTTCCTTGTCCCCAGGCCCCCACTTCGAGGGGAGCTGGTGACGGGGATGGTGTGGCCCAAAGCCTACCTCGTGACAAGAGAACCGGTGGAAAATGGGAAATGAGACCATCCACGGTTCAGAGGCCAGGCCTAGGCGGAGGGGTGGGGGGGTTGCGGGGGGTGGGAGAGGGGGATGGGGGAGGGGAAGGGTAGGAAAGGCTCTCAGGGACTCTATTAGTAAACGGGTAATGGCCGAATAGGACGGGATGGCTGAGATTAAGTTTCTGTCATATAATGTCAAGGGGTTAAACTCCGCTGGGAAAAGACACAAGATTTTAGAAGAGATTAAACGATAAAACGCAAATGTAGTCTTCCTACTGGAGTCCCATTTGACATTAGATTCAAATGTGAAACTATATTCTCCCATGTTTCCAACGTGGTATTATGGGGACTCGATCTCTAAACGGGCCAGGGGAGTGGCGATTGGGTTTGCGAGAGGGACAGGGTTTGCCCTAGAGGCGAGGTTGACCGACCCGGAAGGAAGGTATTTATTCCTGAAGGGGAGACTAGGGAATACTGTATTTACACTAGCAAGCATCTATGCCCCCAATACAAACTCAATCACATATGTAGAGAGAATCCTTGGAAAGTTAAAACATTTTGCGGAGGGCTATTTGATTCTGATGGGAGACCTCAACTTGTGTATAAATCCGAGTGTCGACAGTACGTCCCGTGCGAAGGAGACAGGTAACGTACAGCTTAAAAAATTAAAAACGTAAGATGCAGGATTGTCAGCTGGTAGATGTGTGGAGGGTTCAACACCCAAATACACTAGATTACACGTTCTTCTCCCCTCCGCACGGAACTTACTCTAGGTTAGATTACATTTTGGCCGATCACAGGTTACTAGAAAATGTCATTGGATCAGAGATCGAAATTATGACGATATCGAATCATGCTCCAATTACGATGATAATTAAGACATCAGTACAAATCAATCAACACCCCCCGTGGCATCTAAATGAAGATCTGATAAGAGATGAAGAAGGGGCGGGGAGGGTGCAAGAGGAGCTTAAACAATTTTTTGCAGTAAATGACACAGAAGGGATTTCAAGTGCCACTCTCTGGGAGGCGCATAAAGCGTTTATCAGAGGGATTTTAATTTCCGAGGGTGCTCGGGATAAAAAAGAGAGAAATAGGAAGTTCAATGCCTTGGCTAAAGAAATAGGGAACTTGGAACAAAAACATAAAGAACGGGGATTAAAAGAGACGTACCTTAATTTAACTTTAAAGAGAGGTGAACTTAAGGAGATCTTAGAACAAGAAGCAAAGAAAAGTGTAAACAGCATCGCCAGAGATAAATACCTTTTGGGGAAATAAACCCAGTAAACATCTCGCCAAAATGGTTCAAAAAAAGAAAACCAGGAATTATATTGAGAAAATCCAAAGGAAAAATGGGGAGTTGGTATACACTAATAATAAGATAGCAGAAACATTCAAAAACGAGGAGGTCTATACGAGCAGCCAGTTAAGGGGCCAAATAGGAGATAAAGAGGCTAAAACCCGAGACTTTTTAGAAAAGGCAGGACTGCCGAAAATTGGGGATTTCGATAGAACTAGCCTTGATAGACCGATAACTGAAGAGGAAATCAAAAATGATTTGAATAATACAGCAGTTGGGAAAGTCCAGGCCCCGACGGGTTTACTGTATTTTATTCTGCAATATCCTAGTGCCAAAATTGTGTAAATACTTCAATGGTTTGGGATCAGAATTTGAAACAAGTAAGGATGCCCTGGCCGCCGCAATAACATTAATCTTAAAAGAGGGGAAGGACAGCTCACTCTGCTCAGGGTATAGACCAATTTCGCTATTAAACACAGACATAAAGCTCTTCGCTAAAATCTTAGCGGAGCGAGTAAAAGAGGTCATACACTTACTGATCCACCCTGACCAGGTAGGGTTTGTCCCCGACAGAGAAGGTAAAGATAATGGGATAAGAGCACTTCTCTTGCTCCAGAAAATAAGGGAGGTCCCCAGGTCTATTCCTGTCAGTGGATGCCGAAAAAGCATTTGACAGGGTAGACTGGGGACTCATGATGCAAACCCTAGAAGCGATGGGATTTGGGCAGAGGCTGTTCGATGGATCAAAACACTCTATCATCATCCCTCGGCAAAGATTAAAATCAATGGCACACTCTCGGAGTCTTTTGAAATGAAGAATGGGACAAGACAGGGATGTCCGCTCTCTCCCCTTCTTTTTATCCTGTCTATAGAACCATTATTAGCCACGATCCGCAATGACCCCGAAATTAACGGGGTCAAAGTGGCGGGGGAAGAACATAAATTATCGGCTTATGCCGACGATATCTTATTCTATGTCACCAACCCCTTAAAGACAATACCTAGGTTAACCAAGGTATTATCACAATTTGGCGTCATCTCAAACTTTAAGATAAATATAACTAAATCTGAAATCCTAAATATCAATTTAAATAAAAAAGAAGAGAGGAGGTTGAATGGGATCTGTGAGTTTCCCTGGACAAAATAATTAAAATACCTCGGTATCAAATTAGCCAACTCGGTAAAGAAGATCTATAAAATAAACTTTGTACCTGTGACGGTATTGGTATGATATCCCCGTCAACGTTCCCTTCTTCCCATAACGAAAATCACCCCAATATTCCACGAGGAGGGATATCCTTGGAATCGCCCAGAAAGCCACACATGCCAAGCTTACTGCTGGAACAACACAGAGTTTAATGTTATAACACACACAGCTTATATGTCATTTCCAAAACTGTTACAATGACAAATCTCCGCCCCCCTCTTACACAGTGGGGGGTCTTCAATACAGCTCCTTTGAAATAAAGATATTTCTTTGAACTAATCAGTATCTAGCCGGTTCGGCACCGCATATAGAGAGATAATTACCACAATGAAGCAATCAGCATAATTAACATGAGCCACTTATCTAATCACAGTAACCAGTAAACACAGGGCTAGAACAATTAACATTTGAAACAGGACTAGCTGCAGAAGGGTAAATACCATAACAGCCTTAAACAAGCAGGGAGGATTAAACTGAAGCATATAGGTAAAAAGTCCTTCACAGTACCTTTTTGTTAAATGAGATTAAAAATGACATTAAAAAAATAATAGGCCCATTTCCTGGTTAGGACTGTTGTGGAAATTTAAAGATGTATTGTCATAATGGCACCCAGTTTTAGTACTTCCGCAGCCCGCTCTAAATAGAACTGACTGGGGCAGTCTGAGGCTGGTTGAATCTCGCCTGGTAGTAGAAAATGTCTTGAGGTTGGAATGTGATGTTTGCGGCGTGGACATATGTCCGCTAACAGGGGGCCCTCTGTGTCTTTAGCACAGACGATCGTTGGGGGGGGGGGGGTGCGCTCACTCCACAAGCACACGGATGGTTATGGACAGATGTGCGTTCTTTTTTTTTTTTTTCACAAAAAAGGTTTTTATTAAGGAAAAGCTAGTCATACATATACGCGTACAAACAAAACATGACAATACTTCTGGTAGTACAATTATGGCGTGACATAAGCAAGGTAACACAGTTTATCACGGCATCAATGAGCACGTAATGTAGAACCATGCAGTACTTAACATAATAACACCAGGTGAATACCATAAGCCTATGGACAAACCATGGATAACCGACACTTGTGGTTCAGACAGGGGGCCTGGAGGAGGTGTTTTTCGGCTATATCGCCAGAGGGGCCAAGGGCCCTAGTTGGAGAGGGGGAAGGAGAGAGAAAAGAAAAGGAAAAAAGGAAGAGAGAAAAAAAAAATGAGTGGGGTGGGTCCAGGTCGTGAGAGTCCTTCTGACAAGTAATTTCTTGCTAGCAAGGGAAGAGGGACTTGTAAAAATCTGAGTTCCTGAATTGTGACCAACAGGCCCACGTCGTTGTAAACTTATGAATACGATCTTGGGCAATATAAATTAATTCCTCCATCTCCTCAATTTTGGACACCCTAGCCAGCCACTCTCTGATGGTTGGGATATCCGATGAACGCCAGTGGGTGGGGATGCAGAGTCTGGCCGCATTGACCATGTGCATTGCCAGTGATTTCTGGTAGGCGTGTCGGGAGAGGGATGTGTGGTGTAAAAGGTATTGGGCTGGGGTGTAGTCTAAGGTATAGGTGGTGACCGAGGAAATTATGGAGTGAACTTCTCTCCAGAATGGTTGGAGCAAAGGGCATTCCCACCAGATGTGAATCATGGAGCCTATTGCATTTTGACACCTCCAACAGGTGTTCGGAACTGAGGGCGAGAACTTGTGTAAGCGAGCTGGGGTCCTATACCATTTTGTGATGATTTTATATCCATTTTCCTGGATAGCTACATTCATCGAGCCTTTGTGAGCAGATGTATAGATGGATTCCCAGTCGTCTTCCGTGAGAGTCAGTTGTAGATCTGCTTCCCAGGAAGTATGTAGAGACTGTGTCAGGGAGGGGTCCTTGTCAGCTTGCAGAAGAGCATAAATATATGAGATTAGATGTCTCTGGGGCGTAACGTGTGCATAGTGTTTCGAATGGCGTGAGACATCTATTCCAAGGGTCGTTCGAGTTTGTGGAGGTAAGGAAGTGCGACAGCTGTCTGTATGACCAGAAGGGAAAGGCACCCGTACGAGAATCGGAGTTCAACTCATCGTAAGAACGCCGATGGCCTTTATGAAAGAAATGACAAGCCAGAACCTCCTCGTGTGGCCATTCCCTTTGCAGGAATGTTTTGGACTCTCCCGGTGGGAACTCAGGGTTCTCTCTCATGGGAGTCGGCGGACCTGGTTGTGAGGATAGGTTGAAGAGACAGATGTGCGTTCTTATCAGGGTCTTGTCTGATCAGCAGGGCTTGGGATTCATAGCGTACGCCTGTAGATAACCTCCTTTCCACCTTAATAAGGGTATAATCTGGATATGCATTATTCTATGGAATGGCGCAGTTTCAGAATTCTATCAGCGATTAATATGAGAGCTTATGGACGGTTAGAGGCAGGGGGGGCACTCCCTGCCACGCCCATAAGCCTTTAGCAGCATTGTATGTATTTCTATGCATTGTATTGTATCCATTGTATTATATTCTATTCATGTATTCTATGGGACTTCCTGTTAGAAGGAATGTCATTATATGGTGTTAGCTGTGTCCAGGGGACATCATGTATTAACCACTCCCATGAGGGAGGTGTTTAATTGGTGCAGTGAGCACTTCCTGTTTAGGTAAATAAAGGGTGCTTGGCTGAGCCAGGAATGGCAGTGATGCTGGGAGAATGATATGAGAACAAACTGGTGTGAGGTCTCGTGACTTGTATGAATGGCAGAGAATGAATGTATTGGTAAGTGAATCTATTTAGCTTAAATATGGATTATTTCATTAAGATGAATAAGACGCAGAATATCTGTCTGTCTGCTTTGCAGACAGCCAGAAATTCTACGACAGGACGCATTAATACTGTAAAAATGATTTTTGTACCCAAAATACTCTAAGTTCCAGCTGATCCCTATAGCCTTACCTCCTACAATATTTCAGAATTTTAAACTTATTACTCCTGAACTTTGTGTGGAAAAATAAAAAACATAGGATTTCTCTGTCTACCCTAAAACAAGATAAGCAACTGGGGGGCTTGGCCGTACCCGATATAAGGAAATGTCATAATGCGGCGGTCTTGTCCCGGGTGGTTGAATGGGCCAGGGATAGACCTGGGAAGAGATGGGTTCAAATAGAAAAAGCACAAGCAAAGGCACAATTAAGTAGTATTATTTGGATACCGGCAGAATTTAGAGTTTTAAACAATAATTTTTTCGATTTAACACGAGACACAGAGTATGGGATATGACACTGGTACAATTAGATATGAAATTTAATTCTCCACTAATTAATTTAAAAGACAACGCATATTTTGCACCAGGGGAAACAAAAATTGGGGGGAATTGGATTAGAAAAAATGATTTACACCTGGGGGATATAATAAAAGATGGCGAAATCAGGACCTATGAAGAGTTGAAGTCTTGTACCAACATCTGGAAGCTTGACAGGTGGCGGTATTCGCAGTTATATCAATTTGTGCGACACCTCCCCCGCCCATTACGGACGGGAGAGGAGTTGACGACGTTAGAGAAAATGTGTAAGGCAGAGAACTCAAGGGGCACTGTTTCCAAATTATATAAATTACTCAAAGATTGATGCACGGGGTGAACCCTATTTTGTTCAGAAATGGGAAAGGGAGTTGGGGATAGATAGAGGTAAAAACACGTTTTGAAAAGTTGCTCAAATTGACCCATTCTTTGGCGATTGACATGCGAACCGCTGAAACAAACTACAAATGTATTTCGAGCTGGTACATCACTCCTGACAAAAGCAGTAGGTTTAGAGCCGGCCAGCCTGCTGAATGTTGGCGAGGTTGCCCGGAAAGGGGAACGATGGCCCATTTCTGGTGGACCTGCCCGAAAATTCAAACGTTTTGGGACCTTATCTTGGGCCAAATTAAGGAGATCACAGGGAACAAGATTAAAAAAGATCCCTGGGTGGTTCTCTTTCATGGTACTCAAGAGGGAATTAAGAGGTATAGGCAATCACTTACACCCTACTTGTTGAACGCTGCAAAAGGGCTTATACCAAAAAAGTGGCAGGAAACCGAAAGCCCGCAGGCTTAGGAATGGATTGACGCAGTAGAGGAAACTTACAGGATGGAAGAGTTAAAGGACAGGGCTGTGGAGATGAATAAAGATTTTAGGGAAAAATGGCGCGAGTATAAAAAAAACATGGAGTTATGTGGAAAAATTTTGAGTTTTTTGTTGAAACATGTGGAGAATATAGAGACTTGGGCCTTACTATACAAGCATTTTCTGTGAAAGGAGTACCATTACTATAAAACTATAAACAACAAAAAATAATTATGGTAGCGATTGCATCACAATGTCATCAGAGCCCTGGGAGCCTGGGTGGGAGAGGGGGGGGGGGTGGGGGTAAGTTTAATTCTGTTTTGTGGGTTTAACTGTGGTAATATTCCAGTTAGGTAAGGTACCACTTAACACCTTATAAGAAACAAATAATATGTAAAAAAAAAAAAAAAAAGCTAATAAACTAAACGTATAATAACACCACAAGAATTCAGTTTTAATTGTATACAGCAGTCCTAGACCGAAACATCTACTTCTCTAAATATTGCTGCAAGCCTAACCTGTAAAAGGTACATGAAAATCTGTGACCTTCTACAAAGTGGTAACTGGCTAAGGTTTCAGCAAGTTCCCATGGAGTGAACATGTATGGTTTTATAGAGAATATGATTAAAAGAGTGAAAATATAGATGAGAGTCAGTCTGGGTTAGGGTCAATGGTAAACGGCAAGTACTTCCATTTCAGGCCTGATTATGAAGCAGCTGCTCAGTGAAGCTGGTTGATGGCTGTTTCGCTATCAGTGATAACCTACCTCGATCCTGTCAGGAAGCCTCTGTATTATGACTTTAACCGGTTTGGTGAGTTGGCCTGAAAAAGAGACTTTAGTTATTGCATCGACTGTTGTTAGAACACTGAAAGGTAGCCCTAAAAACACTCTGTGGTACTCATCACAAGAGTTGCTTGTGGCATTTTGAACTGCCCGTGAAGACAAAGTCTATCGTTATTTTCTGCTTTGCTGAAGAAAGCTAATTTTAAGTTGATGGAACGGTTTCCCAGCCACACCTGTTTTACACCTCAGATCATGACTCCCATATAAATGTTGTTATTTTAACACACTTTACTTACTATTTAACCGATTGGAACGTCTTTTTTTACTTCTTTGGTTCCATCGTGACATCTTCAGGCTCTTCATTTCTGTTTCAAAAAAATTTAAAAGAGTTTATAAATCTGAACCTCAATTTTTACTCTCCAATGTTGAGCATTGTCACCATCACTTTATGTAACGGTTAAACTATTTTCTGTCTTGGATATTTTAGCAGGACACTGAGGGAACATTCCCTAAGAATGGCACATCTTAAAGCGGTGGTTCACCCTAATTTTTCACTTTATGTCAATGCAACTGCTAGGCATAGACAGTAACCAAACCCTTTTTTTTTATTTTTATTGCTCCTTAACCCTTTTCTGCTGCCGTTTCTGCGCTGTCAATCACAATCCCCTGCGGGGAGTGGGCGTGTAAGTTCATTCTCCCCTGACCTGTCAATCCAGTCCTGACACTCCCAGGAGACACGCTGTGCTCTAATCGTGCGAGATCTCGCAGGTCACGTGAGTCGTCAAGCGTGTCATGTGACGTCGGCGGCAACGAAGTCTCCATTTCAAGTATGGGAACACAGGTGTAAAACGCCATTACACACCTGAATTCGGCAGAGTAAGGAAGCCATCGGACGGTACAGTGCTATTTCGGTCCTTGCTGCCGTGCTAAAGTTGAATATAAGGTAAGTAAACTACTTTTCAATGCTTCTAATGTTTACATTTCACAGTTTACATAAATAAGGAATAAAACAACAGTTTTCTCAATCTTTAAAGGGCAATTCATTCATCGCTAGCTGTAACCCAGATGCAGATGATTCATTAAGTTCATTATTATTTATCACAATCCTTATAGAGTAAATTCTAAGGTTTACACTGATTTTTTAAATAGATATTTTTTTTTGATAACATATAATTTTGGTGTGTGTTTTATATTTTCTTCTGATGGATTTGCTTATTTTTTTTTTTTTTTTAAATGTTTAAACTCAAATATTTTTTAATTCATAAATGTTATTTTTACCAGGTTGAAGAACTACTACTACCACTACTACCAACAGTAAAAATACTAAGATTTCTCAAAAGCTCAATTTGTCTCATCTATTGTTTAATCAGGTAAGTACAATATAAATTTTTTTTGGATGCGTGTGTGTGTTCATATTTTTTTTATTAAATATTGTCCAAAATTAAAAGGTAAGTTTAAGTGTCTGTCTTTTTTTTTTTTTTTTAATGCCAAATTTATTTTTTATATATATCAAAATATATATATATATATAATCAATATATATATATATATATATATATATATATATATATATATATATATATATATATATATATATATATATATATATATATATATATATATATATAGTGTTTAATTGTATAATGTCTGTCATATAGAGCGAATGTTTTTTTTTTTTGGATCTTTGTATTTTTTTCTACAAATCAAATGTATACCGTATTTAATCGGCGTATACCGCGCACTTTTTTGCCCTGAAAATCAGGGCAAAATCATGGGTGCGCGATATACGCCGATACCCGCGCCGAGTTTGAATACTGCGCCGACATATACCGAGCGCAGTACACTCGGGTATAGTCGGGCAGTCTTGGCTCCTCTCGCGCTGATGTCCTGGACGTACAGGACGTCAGCGCGAGAGTAGCCGAGCCTGCCCGACAATACACGAGTGTACTGCGCTCGGTATATGTCGACACAATATTCAAACTCGGCACGGGAAACGAGCGGGGAGGATGCGAGGACGCCGCAGAAGGACACCGGACACGACGAAGAGGACACCCGAAGCCACAGATGGACGCCGGACCCGACGAGGCCGACGATGGACGCCGCGCAAGACACCAAAACTAAGTACAAAAAATCTTTTTCCCACAGGAATTCGGGGCAACTTTAGGGGTGCGCGCTATACCCCAATAAATACGGTATGTATACATCTGATATATATATATCTCTGTCATATAGAGCGAAGCAAGTTTTTTTCTATCGTGATTTTTTTCTAAAAACAATTAGAGAGATAGACATTTTTTATTCTGAGCAATATAATAAAAAATGGATTTTCTCTCAAAAACAGCTTTTTTTTACTATATGCATGTAAACAGAGAGATATAAACACAGCTGTTTATATAGCATATAAAATAAATTAGTATATATAAGTCTGGGGGTGTGTGTGTGTGTGTTTTGGTATTTTCTTACTTTATACTACAAAATCTCATGTTATGGACATTTTTAAAAGTCTGAATGTGTTTAGATAGGGAGTCTAGGCAGATGCTTCATATGTCTAGCCTTTCAATGTTATCTTATCTCTGTAAAACAAAAGATGGTCAAGAGACAGGCTATTACCTGTACTTACTAAACAAAAATGAACCAAAAAATACTCTAATTAGTACAGGTGATGGCCTTTCTCTTGAGCTTCTTTTGTTTTACAGAGATAAGATAACATTGAAAGTATAGTAGTAGTATAAATTAAGAAAATACCAAAACACACCCACACCCAGACTTATATATACTAATTTATTTTAAATGCTATATATACAGCTGTGTTTATATCTCTATGTTTACATGCATATAGTAAAAAAAATAAAGATAGATATATATATATATATATATATATATATATATATATATATATATAGAGAGAGAGAGAGTGTTATATATATATATATATATATATATATACATACATACATAAAAAATATATTTAATAATACATTGAAAATATAATAATTATAAATTAAACTTACCTGATTCTTAAATATTGAATGAAGATTCCTCAAATTGAAGACTTTATTGACTTAATCTTTTTAGAATCTATTTTTGGATATAGGGAACATAAGATAAAGTCAATAGATTCTAAAAAGATTAAGTCAATAAAGTCTTCAATTTGAGGAATCTTCATTCAATATTTAAGAATCAGGTAAGTTTAATTTATAATTATTATATTTTCAATATATATATATATATATATTACACACACTTTCTATATGCTTATAGTGAATACTTTAATTTTTCTCTTTTATTGGAAAAAAAATTAAAATATATTTAAAAACAATATTAAGATTTGATTTTTTTTTTTTTTTAAGTATTGATTTGAACAATAACTAGTCAGTCAGTATTTCCTTGAATTTCAACTATCTTTATAATCTTCATTTGATTCTCAGGTAAGCTCTATTTTATTTAGTATTATAGATTGTAGTATTATATAATCTGGTGTGTTGTGCTTTTTTAAGGTCATTTTTACCCGCACAGTAATTTACTTTGAATTCTTTTATAATGAAGATATTTTTAAATACAAGACAATCTATATGACATAATCTGTAACATGAAACTTATTCACGGAGACGTATGATCATACAAAATAGCTAATTTATTGGTAGACAAAATATGAATATTTACATGAAATTAAAATACCAGTTGCGTTACATTAACGACTTGAAAATCAATAAAATACCCCCAAACTGGGCATGCAATACCTTTGATTTGTGTCATGGTAAGTTCTCAAGATAACTTTATGTAAATGACAATGAAACAAAAGCGTCTATTTCACATGCCCAACCGTTACTATACTGCAGGTAAGTAAGTGGTTAACAATGTGAAATATATTGGATGTTTGTTTTGTCAATAAAATTGGAACTATGTAAAAATATAATTAAAACTGTACTCTTTAAGGAAAAATTACCAGTTATTATTAGGAGAACAAACCATCACTACAGGATATTCAATACTTCAATATTTCAACATTTTAAGGAACAACAATATATTTCAGATAAAATCAAAAATGACATAGTTACCAATTCCCAAGATGGCTATTTCCTATTGGCAAGTGACCAGAGCTATTTTTATATACTGTGACAAAATATATATATATATATATATATATATATATATATATATATATATATATATATATATATATATATACAGTGAGGAAAATAAGTATTTGAACACCCTGCTATTTTGCAAGTTCTCCCACTTGGAAATCATGGAGGGGTCTGAAATTTTTATCGTAGGTGCATGTCCACTGTGAGAGACATAATCAAAAAAAAAATCCAGAAATCACAATGTATGATTTTTTTAACTATTTATTTGTATGATACAGCTGCAAATAAGTATTTGAACACCTGAGAAAATCAATGTTAATATTTGGTACAGTAGCCTTTGTTTGCAATTACAGAGGTCAAACGTTTCTTGTAGTTTTTCACCAGGTTTGCACACACTGGAGGAGGGATTTTGGCCCACTCCTCCACACAGATCTTCTCTAGATCAGTCAGGTTTCTGGGCTGTCGCTGAGAATCACGGAGTTTGAGCTCCCTCCAAAGATTCTCTATTGGGTTTAGGTCTGGAGACTGGCTAGGCCACGCCAGAACCTTGATATGCTTCTTACAGAGCCACTCCTTGGTTATCCTGGCTGTGTGCTTCGGGTCATTGTCATGTTGGAAGACCCAGCCTCGACCCATCTTTAAAGCTCTAACTGAGGGAAGGAGGTTGTTGCCCAAAATCTCGCAATACATGGCCCCGGTCATCCTCTCCTTAATACAGTGCAGTCGCCCTGTCCCATGTGCAGAAAAACACCCCCAAAGCATGATGCTACCACCCCCATGCTTCACAGTAGGGATGGTGTTCTTGGGATGGTACTCATCATTCTTCTTCCTCCAAACACGGTTAGTGGAATTATGACCAAAAAGTTCTATTTTGGTCTCATCTGACCACATGACTTTCTCCCATGACTCCTCTGGATCATCCAAATGGTCATTGGCAAACTTAAGACGGGCCTTGACATGTGCTGGTTTAAGCAGGGGAACCTTCCGTGCCATGCATGATTTCAAACCATGACGTCTTAGAGTATTACCAACAGTCACCTTGGAAACGGTTGTCCCAGCTCTTTTCAGGTCATTGACCAGCTCCTCCCGTGTAGTCCTGGGCTGATTTCTCACCTTTCTTAGGATCATTGAGACCCCACGAGGTGAGATTTTGCATGGAGCCCCAGTCCGAGGGAGATTGACAGTCATGTTTAGCTTCTTCCACTTTCTAATGATTGCTCCAACAGTGGACCTTTTTTCACCAAGCTGCTTGGCAATTTCCCCATAGCCCTTTCCAGCCTTGTGGAGGTGTACAATGTTGGCTCTAGTGTCTTTGGACAGCTCTTTGGTCTTGGCCATGTTAGTAGTTGGATTCTTACTGATTGTATGGGGTGGACAGGTGTCTTTATGCAGCTAATGACCTCAAACAGGTGCATCTAATTTAGGATAATAAATGGAGTGGAGGTGGACATTTTAAAGGCAGACTAACAGGTCTTTGAGGGTCAGAATTCTAGCTGATAGACAGGTGTTCAAATACTTATTTGCAGCTGTATCATACAAATAAATAGTTAAAAAATCATAAATTGTGATTTCTGGAATTTTTTTTTTTGATTATGTCTCTCACAGTGGACATGCACCTACGATGACAATTTCAGACTTCTCCATGATTTCCAAGTGGGAGAACTTGCAAAATAGCAGGGTGTTCAAATACTTATTTTCCTCACTGTATATATATATATATATATATAATATTTTCTATCTATCTCATTTTAATTGTTATTTTAAATTGAAACAAATCTGGAAATTGTTCCCCGTTTTGTATATAATATTTCATTAATTATTGTGTTTAGAAATATATTAACGTTTTTGTGTGTTGGTGTGTGTGTGTCTATATAGATACATTTATCTTTAAAAATGATTTTCTCACCTCGTCTTTCAGGACAGCACTTGGAGAGAGCGCAGCTCCACCCACTTCCCAGGAAACACTGCAGTCGTTGCTTTAACTTCCGCCCACTTCCACCATGGCCTCAGTTGTAGTGTTTCGGCCATGGTGGAAGCGCTGCAGGGAACCAGGGGTGTGCTGTACTCTGTCCAGGCGGAGGTGGTTTGGGCATACCTGCGTGTGGTGTTTTCTCTGGGAGGCAGACCCAACTTCTCCCCTGACGGGTGGGGGATGTTCAGGTGCTTTCCTCTACTCGAGCCCGGCGAGGGCGAAGGCTGCTGGAGGTCCCGCTCCCATAGGCTGGGCATTGTAAGCTGATAGGGGCGGTCAGGTGCTGTCTCCCGGGGTTGCGATGGTCCGGTCCGGTCGGCGGGTGACGTCGATGCCGGAGGGGGCGGCCTCGGCGGTGCAGTTTCCCGTCCTCGCAGCTGCGAGGAGAACCGGGAAAGTTTAAAAAGGTCGGACAGACGATTGCAGCGTTCTGGGAGGGATGGAGCCAGAAGATGCAGCGGAGGTGGTGGGAGCAGGAGCCACATGCACCAGCCTGACCAAGGTAGGAGAATCAGCGGTGTTCAAGTCTACCTGGGTTTTGTTTACCTGGGTTTTGTTATGTCCCTCCTTCTGCCCCTTTGGGGGGGGGAGCCTGCCTCACTCACCCTGGTCACGTCTCTGGGAGAGTGTTGTATGTTTGGTGGTACAGCGGTGATGGGATCTGGTGTGGTATTGTTCACTGCCTGTTTGGTGGCTATGTTGCTTGGGACTGATGCACAAAAGTTTAACATTGGGTTGTTGTCTTTTGTGTCTTTTCAGAAGGCTAAAGAAAAGCTTAAAGTTGCAGTACCTCCTCCTAAGAAGCGGTGTGCTACTTGCAAAACTTCCCTTAAAGGTCATGGACCAAGCCGTTATGCAAGACATGTATTGCAGATATAGTTAGAACGGAAGCCTCTACTAGTACAGGCTCCGAACAGCCTGGGTAGATGCTCTCTTCCTTTTGGAAGGAGCTGAAGGAGACCTTTCAGTCATTTCGCTCCTACCTGGACAAGGGGCCGGTTGCAGGGTCAGCAGCTAGGGCCTCTACCAGCGCCTCCTCTGGTTTAGGGGGGAAGGTAGTGAGTCTGAGGAGGAGGAACCTAGTAGCATAGTCTCAGGCTCGGAGGCAGAGGAAGAGGATGAAAGGGAAACATCTTCCTCTTGCTACATTGGTAAATATAGAATAGAGGGCGCTAGGCCCATACAATAAGTGTAAAGTGCCGTGAATCAATCGCATATGATTGACAATCAATAGCTCATTAAATGTAAAATTAATTAAAAATAACAAAATAAAGTCCCAACATATTGCAGTCGGCGCTGCACTTTGAAAAACACACACAAAGTGAAATCAAATGTGATCATAAAATATACAGGAAAAGTCCCAAATATTATAAGAAGACGATAATTATAGTCCACTTCCTTATTAACAGTTATCCTGTGAAAAGAGAAAATGCCACCACCGCTTCTGAATAATTATTTTCAATTCCACCCAAGGTGCTTGAAAAATGAATTGCTCTTACCAGAGCTCGTTGACCACTTTAATGAAAAAGATGGTCAACTAAGCTTATGCAGGATTGTGCCTGCACACGAGGATATGGACAGACCGCTTTGCAGATCCAGGAACTCCAAACGGGATTTTATGCAAAAGAAGAAAAGCCAGGAAGCCCAATAGCGTTATACCGTTTAATTAAAAAGTGTAAAAACATACATAAAAACAGCCAAATGGCTCCTTACATTTGGGGGTGCCCACCCGGCACTGAGGCTGCGGACTTGTCACAGCTGAATTGCGGTTTCAATTGTTAGGATTCTGTGAGGAGATGAAAGCCGCCGCTGACACACCATCCGATAGATCCTCGCAGACACTCCACAGCGCGGGGGGTAAGTCACGTGACCAGGCTGCCTCCGACGTACGTTTCGTTATAGTAACGTCATCAGGGGGGCGTGCCTGGTCACTAAGCATGATGGTATATGTAGTAGGTGAGTGACGGTAATTGGTGGACGAAAAACAAATGCAAATACAGCCTCGGTGCCGTTTGTCATCCACTTAGATACAACACCGTAAGTAAAATTTGCTTGTGCTAGTTAATAAACAACCAGAGAGATGTTAAACATATAAAATGAATACAAATAACATTTTAAGAAGTTCAAAAACCGCTAACATACATGATATTATAAAAAGCGCAGATCTCGCATCCCTCCGGACGTGCAACATTCACAATTAGTAACAGAAAAACAAAGCAACAAAAAAATAATAATATAAAGAAAAAATACTATTATTGTTCACAATTTAATGGTTTAGAATCTCTGTGGAAAAAAATATGCCAAACTCAAGCTGGACAGTAAGGCAACTCCCATATCCATTTAAAGAAGTTGTTCCTCTTGCTACAAACTGTCTTTAGTGGAGGTAGATGACTTTCTGAAGACTATTCATTCTACCTTAAATATTAAAGAGGATAAGACACAGTTGTCGCTACATGACAAGATGTTCCAAGGTTTAGATGAGGTTAAGCATCGAACCTTTCCAGTGCATAAGGTATTGTCAGATGCAGTTAAAAGGGAGTGGAAGGACCCAGAGAGGGCCCCTTTCTTTTCCCGGTCTCTTAAGAAATTTCCTTTCGAGGATGATCCAGAGCAGGTTTGGAACAAGAAACCTAAGCTGGATGCAGTCTTTTCAAAGGTATCTAGTTACTGACTTAGCCTTTGAAGATATGGGTACCTTGAAGGATTCCCTAGACAAAAGAGCAGATACGCTGTTAAAGAAGGCTTGGGATTCCACTTTAACCAACCTCAAGCCTGCTATGGCGTCCACGGTAGCCAGGAACCTTGAGCATTGGCTGGAACAGCTAAAGGGTCAAATCGAGGCTGGGAATTCTCGTAGGGAGCTGCTAGATTCCTTTCCGGTTCTTATGAAGGCGGTGGGCTACATGGCGGATGCTTCAGCCGAATCGGTGAGAATGTCCGCCAGGTCCTCGGCTTTGATCAATTCAGCCAGGAGAGCCTTGTGGGTTAAAACCTGGTCGGGGGACACGGCTTCGAAGGTTAAGCTGTGTGGTCTTCCGTTTGAAGGGGATCTGGTGTTTGGCGCCGGTCTAGACGCCGTTCTAGATAGGACGGCGGATAGGAAAAAAGTATTTCCTTTGAAGAAGGTGGTTCCAGGGGCCAGAAAAAAATTTCGTCCTTTTTTCCAGTCCCGGGATCTGAAAGAAACACAAAAAGGCCAGGGCGGTTGTTGTTGCGTTCCCCCAGCCAACCTGCTAAACCCCAGTGACGGTCTCCTTGCTGTGGGGGGTCGGCTTCAGTCCTTCCTTCCACAGTGGGTGGAGACGACATCCAGTGCGTATGTTCTCAGGGTGATTGCGGAGGGCTACGCGCTGGAGTTCTCAGGAAGACCACCATCGCGTTTTTACGTGACCCAGTTGCCCAGGGATCAGGAGAAGTCTCTGGCAATGTTATCGTTGGTGGAGGATTTTCTCTGTCAAAGAGTGATCACTCCTGTACCCCAGCAAGAGCAGGGGATGGGGTGTTACTCTCACATATTTCTGGTAAAAAAGCAGTCAGGCAAGTTCAGGTTGATTCTGCACCTAAAAATCCTGAAGCAATCAATCCGGTACAAGAAGTTCCGGATGGATACCATCTACTCGGTAAGAAAGCTTCTTCCAGCAGGATGCTTTCTGGCCTCTATAGATCTAAGGGATGCATATCTGCACGTCCCAATAAGGGCTTCTTCCCAGCGCTACCTGCGCCTAGCAATCAGGACAGAAAGCGGGGTGAGGCATTTCCAGTTCAGAGCCCTCCCTTTCGGCCTCTCCTCCTCCTCCCCCAGGGTCTTTTCGAAGGTGGTGGCAGAAGCCTTGGCACCTCTCAGACTAAAAGGAGTTTCTGTGATTCCATACTTGGACGACCTCCTGTTATTCGCCAAGTCGGAAGAACAGTTACTCAAAGACCTGAGGAGGACTCAGGCCCATTTGGAGGGTCTAGGATGGATCTTAAACAAAGAGAAATCGAATCTAGTTCCCTCCCAAAGGATAGTATTTCTAGGTTACACCATAGATTCCGTTCAAGAAAAGATTTTTCTGCCAGCAGAAAAAAATAGTCAAGGTGCAGGCTGCGGAAAAAACGATACAGACAAATCTATCAGTATCGGTCCGCACAGCCATGTCCACACTGGGGTTGCTCACAGCCTCCATTCTGGCGGTTCAGTGGGCTCGCCACCATTAAAGAGATCTCCAACAAGCAATCCTACAGAATTGGACTTATGGGGAATCCCTAGAAAAGCAGTTCAGAGTCCCATCTTCAGTGAAGAAGAAACTGTGGTGGTGGAGGGCTCATGCAAATCTGACCCTGGGTCTGGCATGGTCCTTTCCCACAGCAAGAGTCCTAACTACGGATGCAAGTTCTTGGGGGTGGGGTGCTCACCTAGAGGGCTAGATGGCCCAGGGATCCTGGTCAAGGGAGGATTCCAGGAGATCCTCCAATTGGAGGGAGCTCAGAGCCGTGTGTCTGGGGCTGTGGGCCTTCCAGGAGACAATTCAGGGTCAGCATGTTCAAATACTATCAGACAATGCCACAGCAGTAGCATATGTCTCGAGGCAAGGGGGCACAAGAAGCAGGGGTCTCCTGAGTCTGGCTTTGCAAGCTCTGTCCTGGGCGGAGGTAAATCTGGCATCCCTGACCGCGGTGCACCTAAAGTGCAACCTGAACCACCTGGCAGACTTTTTAAGCCGGAGGAGAGTTCTGGGGTCCGAATGGAGCTTAAACCCGGAGGTTTTCTAAGAAATAGTAGACAGGTGGAGATCCCCTCAGATAGACCTTTTTGCGTCCCAGACCAATGCCAAGGTTCCGCTCTTTTTCTCCCTCAACAGATTAGATCAAGCGGAAGGCTTGGAGGCGTTAGTTCAGCGTTGGTCCTTCCGCTTGTGCTATGCTTTCCCCCCAGTGCAAATCATTCCATTAGTTCTCTGGAAACTTCAGGAAGAGAAGACGACTCTCATCCTGGTAGCCCCATACTGGCCCAAGAGGCCCTGGTTTTCAGGTCTGTTGAAGCTGGCAGTAGAGGCTCATTGGCTACTGCCAGTCAGAAAGGACTTGCTGTATCAGGGTCCTCTTCTTCATCCCGACGTGAGTCGTCTAAGACTGGCGGCCTGGTTACTGAGGAGTTAATCCTAAGTAGTAAGGGTTTGTCGAAACGTTTAATTGATACGCTACTTAGTAGCAGGAAGAAAAGTTACTGGGAAAACTCCAGGCCTCCAAGCCTCCAGGCGGTCACTTTTAATATTCAGTATGTCCCATATGTATGTGTGATCATTTAGGATCTCTCATTCCGCGACACATAGGAGATATAACTAAAGAATCAAGTAGCTTCTGAAGAGTCCTCAAAAAAAAAAAAAAAAAAAAATTAAAAAAAATATTCTCCTCTTATACTTTAAATCATGCTTAAATCATGCTGTGTCTTTATATCGTTATGTCTTGTACAATATCATTTTCCCCATCCAGCTTACCCCTCGGCTGCTGCCCGGTCTTATCCTTCTTTCCTTGTCTTCCCACGCTGTGAAATTTAAGGTTCAATCTGCCTTAATCGAGCTCTCGTCTCCTTGTTCCTCCTCACAATACAGACAGACAGAACTCCTCCTTCACCCAGCCATGTGACACATCAACCGGCCAATGGGAGGGCACAGATCTCGACGTGTCCTGCACACCCCGGTCCTCGAAGCGGGGTACACAACGGGTCACACGGGGTACACAAAGGACACGGAGTCACGGGGTATGCAGCTAAACAGCCCAGAGGACCGGCATCCGAGCACCGGACCACCAGGACGGAGCAGCGAAGTAGCGGGGCGAAGTAGCGGGGCGGAGCAGCGAAGCAGCGGAGACAGCAGCAGAGCGCCAGGCAGCACGGTACAGCACTAACAACCCGGACAGGGTTATACAGTTTCACCGCTTTTTTTTTTTTTCCAGATTTTCCAGTCCTATTTCACAGCCTGAACGATAGCAATAGCGATAGCCAGGATAGTAATGGTAACGATGAGAGCGGACGTAGAAACAGCTGAGGGTAAGGCTATGGTAGTAGTGGCGCTAGTAACAGCTCAGCGGCGACAACAGCAAGACAGCGGCATCAGCAGCATCAGGAGATTAGCAGGACGTTAGCCGGCATACAGAGCGAGACCCAGCCAAGAGGAACAGCCGCATATGAGGGTCAAAAATAGGCAGGCAGGTCAGGCATACTAATTGTGCTTAACAGCTATTGCATATCCACTTCAGGGAGAGACGGCGAGACTCACGGCCTCACACACTTTGGCGCCATAGTGTGGCTCCTCCCCCCCCTCTCTACCGGAAAGGCAAGGATCTTGGAGGCTGGACGAAACACTTCTGGATAATCACAGTATAGCAGAGGATTTGGGAAGGGAAATGAATTTCTTTTTTATAGAGAACAACATAGAGAATATTGCTCCATCTGTTCTATGGGAAGCACATAAGGTATATATGAGGGGGAGATTGATTGCAGAGGGAGCAAAGAAGAAAACAATCTGGACAGCACAAAAACAACAACTATTACAGGATATTCAGGACTTAGAACAGAAACATAAAAAAATAAATGATAAAGACGTACTGAATAAGCTGCTGGAAAAAAGGGAAGCCCTGAGAGATATGTTACAACTAGAGACTAAACATATTTTTAATAAAATGGCTAAAAAACAGTATAAATGGGGCAATAAACCGGGGAAAATGCTGGCAGGACAGATTAAACCCAGGAGAAAACCAAATTATATAGCTAAGATTAAAAACAAACTGGGGGAAATTAAACATTCCACCAGAGATATTAGCAAGATTTTTATGGAATATTATCAACAATTATATAAAGTAAATGACGTACAGGATCCAGGGGATATCCAAGATAGAAAAGATAAAATAAATAAATATTTAAGGGGAATTAAGTTACCAGAGATAACTGAAGATGACTCAAAAGGATTAGATAAAAATATTACAAGAGAAGAAATAGAGCTGGCCATAAAAAACAGCAGATTGGGAAAAAGCCCCGGCCCTGATGGTTACACATCTTTATATTATAGGAAATTTGTTGATATCCTGTGCCCACATTTTCACCGATATATGAATTCAATAGGGGAAGGACAGAAAATACGGGGAGAAGCCCTTGGTGCCTATATATCCCTCTTAGCAAAAGATGGAAAAGACCCCACAATGTGTTCTAGTTTTAGGCCAATATCTTTAATCAACGAAGATATGAAAATCTATGCGAGGATATTGGCCGAAAGACTAAAACCCTTTATGCCAGATCTTATAGAGGAAGATCAAGCAGGCTTTGTACCGGGTAGAGAGACCCGAGACAATATCTTAAAAACTGTTCTCTTAATACACAAAGCCAAAAAAAGCAGAAGACCAGCCTTGTTTCTATCAATAGATGCCGAGAAGGCCTTTGATAGACTAGACTGGGATTTTATGCTACAGACATTAAAGAAATATGGTTTAGGCCCACAAATGATTAAATGGATAGGGGCCCTATATTCTATCCCAACGGCGCAAATTCAAGTTAATGGGACCCTATCTGAAAGCTTTAGGCTTTTTAATGGGACGCGCCAGGGCTGTCCATTGTCCCCCCTGCTCTTTGTGTTGTCTTTGGAACCATTTTTGACTTCGATAAGAACTAATCAAGAGATTCAAGGGATAGAGGTGGGGGGACAAGAATACAAAATATCGGCTTTTGCAGATGATATTATAATATATCTAAGGAACCCTGTACAAACTCTCCCAAAAACTTTGGAGGAAGTGGGAAAATATAGTTTAGTATCAAATCTAAAAGTAAATATGGATAAGACAGAAATCTTGAATATCTCGGTACCAACAAATCACAGTAGGGACCTTCAGAGAGTGTACCCATTCAAGTGGAAGACAAAGGGGTTGAAATATCTAGGGGTGTTACTATCAAAATCAAATACAGACTTATACCAAGATAATTATATATCCCTGCTGAATAATATTAATAGTGAACTCAAAGGATACCCTGCCCATAGACTATCATGGTTCGGGCGAATAAATGTAGTCAAAATGATGATCCTCCCAAGGGCCCTATATATTTTTCAGAGTTTACCAATAGATATTCCTGGGACCTTCTTTAAAACATTACGATCAGTAATACAGAGATTTGTATGGAATAACAAAAAAAATCGTATTGCTTTTCGGATACTAACAAAGACTAAAGAAAAGGGGGGGGTATTTTTCCCCGACTTTGAAAAATATTACGAGGCGGCGATTTTGAGGCGAGCTATAGATTGGGCATGTGCTTCCCAGGGGAAAAAAATAAAAAAATGGGTAGATCTGGAAGAGAAAATTTCTAAAGTAATGTTGGGGCAGGTTCTCTGGATCCCAAGGCAGTTTAGAGGGATGACGGAACCAATGGCACCAATTACTTCGGTAGTTTTTAACACCTGGGATAAACTAGCTAAAGGTTCACAGTTACAACAAAATAGTCCCTTAATGCCCTTAACAGGAAACAACTACTTTCCTCCGGGGAAGGACAATAAATTATATCTAAAATGGACTACAGCACCTTATTTAAGATTGAGGGATGTAATGAAGGGGAATGTCTTTTGTTCACTAAGTGAACTCCGTGAAATATATGGGCCCTCCCCTTGGGAGGTCTGGAGATATAAACAATTGCAACATTTTCTAGGTTCCCTTCCTAGACCACTCAGGGGGATTGGTGAATTAAATGTATGGGAAAAATTAGTGGATCAAACGGACACAGGGGGTTACGGAATTTCAACCATCTATAAGCTTCTGATAATACAACAGGAAGTTGGAGCTATATGCCCAACAAGAAGTTGGGAAAGGGAATTAAACCAAATATTATCAGAAAATATGAGAAATAAAGTGGTAGATTATGTACACTCAACATCAATAAATACCCGGATAAAAGAAATGAATTTTAAATTATTGGTTAAGTGGTACTACGTCCCAGCAAAACTACATAAGATAAACCCCCAGGTCTCACCCTTGTGTTGGAGGGAGTGTGGGGAGGTGGGAACCCATGCCCATATCTGGTGGCAGTGCCCTAAAATCCAACAATACTGGAAACAAATACTAGAAATAATAAAAGAGATTAGTAAAGTAGAGATTATTTTGGAGCCATGGCAGTGTTTGTTCCATGTAACAACCATACCCAGGAAAAAATATAAAACATCAATTGTGCCTATTTTACTAAATATAACAAAATTATTGATTCCGAAAAAATGGAAGGAAAAACAGGCCCCGTCAATACAAGAATGGTTAAAGGAAGTGGAAAAAATTAGAAATATGGAGGAAGATCAGCACTGGGAAATAAACCAGAGAGAAGCAGGGATCTGGAGAGGCTGGGTGGACTTTAAGCAATCCCAGCTCTATCAAGATCTTATGAGCAGGGAAGATAGGATGTAGGTATGCTTGTGGGTTTAGCACCTCTGGAGAGAGAGGGAGGTCGCTCCCTAAAGGGTTTTTTTTTTTTTTGCACGAGTGGATTTGAAGGGGAGAAATGTTAATTACATTTTCCCCCTTAAGAGGAAGGGAAAGGAAGGAAAAATAAAAATAAATGGACTTAGTCACCGAGGATAAATATAAAATAAAACACATAAAGATATTTTGATAGGTACCACGAAAGGGAGAAGAGGATGAAGATACACGTAGTATTTAATTCCTCCCTCCCCCCCCCTTCTTTTTTTTTTTTTTTTATGCACGAGTGGATTTGAAGGAGAGAAATGTTGATTAACTTTTCCCCCTTAAGAGGAAGGGAAAATAAAAATAAATGGATTTAGTCACTGGGGATAAATATAAAATAAAACACAAAGATATTTTGATAGGTATCACGAAAGGGAGAAGAGGATAAAGATACACGTAGTACTTAATTCCTCCTCCCTCCCCCCCCCTTTTTTTTTTTTTTTGGAGGAAGATGGAGGGAAAGCATAAGAGAAGAGGGAGGATAAAGGAGAGGGAGAAAGATAAAAAGGTGTAAGATAGACCCAAATCGAGAATGTTGTCTTTAATGTTGTCATGTATATTTAAGTTATGTTGAGTGTATTTAAAGATGAATCTTTTTGTATAAGTTTAACATAAATGTAATTTAATGTGAATTGTGTATGTTTTTAAAAAAATTTTTTTAAATAAAAACAAATAGAAACAACATATTCCGACCAACACAAACAGATACGGGCCATTATGGACAAACACTGGCACCTTCTAACTGTCGACCATACCCTGTCCAAATACATAGGCCCGAGTCCTGAAATCACGTATAGACGTACAACATCTATCCGTGATCGTTTGGTCAGGAGCAGATACTGCAAAGCTGGCCAGACACTCCAGGCCTATCTAAATGCGGTGATTGTAACTTTTGTGACATGATCCTAGAGGGTACCTCCATTCGATTGCCAAATGCCCAAATCCACAAGATACGACAACACATCACCTGTCAGACGAAAGGAGTCATCTATATTATTTTCTGCCAATGCGGCAGTTTCTATGAAGGAAAGACCATACGTTGTTTCTGGAAAAGAATCAAAGACCATGTATACTATGCCAGAAACGGCCTGCTAAACACCACAATGGGCCATCACATGGCCTTTAGACACAAGTATGAGCCTTCCCTCTTCAAATTTTCCGCTTTGGAAAGCGTGTTTGAGGATCCAAGGGGGGGCAATTTCGATCAGAGGGTTTACAGTGTGAAGCAAAATGGATCTATCGGCTTCGAGCCAATTATTTCCCAGGCCTCAATGAAGCTATTAGCTTCAAACCTTTCTTGAAGATTTAATCTTAATATCTTGTATGTTGACTATCCTAATGCCTATTCATTGACAATTTTCACAATGGTTCAAGCGAGAGATGCCATCACTATGACATGAGCCTTTTGACCTTGTATGTGCCTCACTAGAATTTTTTTGGGGGACATTCAACAATGTAAATGATACATTTAATGGGGAACTCCAATGTAATAGTTTGTATGTAGGGGAAGGGGTGTATTGACTCCAAGACAGACATTTATATACTACCACCATTTTGGTATAATACTAACTAGGAAGTATGTTTTAATTTAGATTTTAAGTATTCTTTTCTTATAATGTGCATAAAATAGTGTCATGCGTGTGTGGCATGTGTGTGACTTGTGTTGCCTGTGCTGCACTGCCGTGGAAGTTTTCCATCCGGGTTTCGTCAGCTTTATTGGGAAGCTTAATAGCTATATCTTGTAAAAAACTATGTCTTAATTCATTATTGCATGGAGATTCTTTTGCTTCCCCCGTGTTCGTTTTACCCTCTTTCAGTTGCAGCTCTGCTGCCTCACCAAGATTCACCATAATGCAGTGTTGTGTGGGTCTGTTATTTTGGCGTTTGCATGATAAGACTGCACAGCATGGATCTATTATGCGGGCACTATGCCCGTGGGATCGTTGTCCACACTTGGCTGTTATGGGGCCGTTTATGTGGTTTCACTGTTAGTCTCACTTTGGGACACATTTTGTCCCTGTGAGTGAATAGGCCTTGGACCAATCGGTGATTGCATTCGCAGCCTTACCACGCCTTTAACACACCCACGTTCCTCGATCCATGTCATCAGCACTGCTAGTAATATGCACTGCTGCTGGCATTAGTATGTATGGGGGGACTCCCGGCCAATCACGCCAAGCCCATATGGGTATTTCCACACCCACACCACGCCTTCCCTTCCAGCCCTCCATTCAGGCTCTCACTACACCTAGTAAGCGCCGGGTATCATACGGCGCACGCCGATGACATCATGACGCAGTCCCCAGTGTATTTAAACACGGCTGAATAGATTAGCCGTGTACACAGCACAGGCTGTGACCCTGGGGCACACACGGACGCCGCGTTATCTCAGTAAGTACCCTCATCTTGCTATACCTGCATTATAACAACTTCCATATCTTTTTTTGATCTTGGACAACATTGTCTCTTTTTTTATTGTACTTTTATAGAAGCGCTTTATTTGACGATCCCTGTTAATTAGGACATGTCATCCACCTGATCTTGGATAGTTTGTGCTCTTATCTTTGAGCCACTCTCTGCCCCAGTTTGAAGTCCCCTGGTGGACTTTCCAGGTATTTACATATAGTCTATGCTGTTCTGTGTGCTATATTACTTAAATGTTAACATATGGATATCTATTGATGTCTGACATAAGTACCGGGTATATTTACCCCCCTCTTTTCTATTTTTTAACAAAACAGGGGGTTTTTCGTTATCCTGATTCACACCCCTCCTATGCCTTTCTCTGTACCTGGATTTAAGTGTTTAATCTTTGACGTTGTGAAATTATCATCATAGACACACTTGGCCTGGACTATTGGTACGTTTTTTGAAAATATTTCTTTACTTTTTAATTTATATATTTTGATTACCTACCGATATCATACACATGGGCTCTGGACCAATACTGATTAATTTTTGGTATGTTTACCTGCTGCTCCGTTTTGTGTTTTTTGTTGTTGTTTCTTTGTTTGTTTTTTTCTTCTCTCCATGCAATATGTATATATTCATATAGATACATATATTCATTAATACTATGTGTGCCCTCCTTTCCTTACTTGGACTGGTACACATATATATAATTTTCTATAGCAATACTGCCTATACAATTCTCTTTTTTTACAACAAATTTTTCCTTTTGTATACTCCCAATAGATGACCATTTCTGATATCATTAAAAGAGATTCGTAAACAATCTCACTTTATCTGTATATACTACGTCTGGAGTTCTCCTGGATGGTTATACCCACCGCAGTGCATCAGGTTATGTAGCCATACGACGTAACCCATGTATACTGACTTTTCCATTTTTAACCAATTTAAAAAGTCTCCTCTTTCTTTGTAAACACCATCATTACTGTTTTTTTGTGCTGTATTAATGTGATGTGTATTGTTCCAGATTGTGAAACAATATCTGCATATTAGCAAAAATCCTGTTTGTCTCGTCCTGAAGAAGCCCCACGGTGAAACGCATAGGCGACTTCAATAGGATTTATTCACTATCCATATACATCTGATCCACTTGGTTTTATTGTGACTGTATTCATTCACACTCCTTTATACCACTGTTATTTATTGCAGATATGAAAAAGTATATTACACAATATTTTTTATACTTCCGCGTGCCTCAAAGTCCGATCTTTGCCCATTCATTGGATTGGGTGTTCTTTCTTTATTCTAATCCTCTGGCTACTTATAAAAGGCCTTGATTGCTTCATTCTGAACAGCTGAAGCTTTTCAACGGCCTTTAGCCTTCCTCTGGCTACGTTTTGTAGCCGACGCCCGATAACAATCTGTGTATCGTCTAAACAAGGCAGAAATGTATGTCCCATCAGTGACAACACCCACAGATTTACCTGACTTCCTGTCACAGTACTTTGTACTCCCATCTCTTGTTCTTGTTCTCTCTCTTTCTCTATTTTTAACTTGTTCTTTGTTTGTTTCTCTCCTTCCGTCTTTGTCTCTATTTATTTCTATTTTTACTTTTCTCTCTCTCCCTCTCTCCAATTTGTATGTTTTAAAATATTTGTATTTTCTTTATTTTACATGATTTATTATGGAAATTTCATTTTTCTGTAAATTTTGATAATGTTAATAATTACATTTTATTAATTACTTTTCTGTTTTTTTTTTTTTTAAATGGTCTAATCTCATGTTTATCTATAATAAGTATGCACTATTTTTTTGGGTGTTTTGAACTCTTTATTAACCCCCATAAATCTTATCCATTTATTAGAAATGCCTGGATGTTTTGCCAAAAATTGTGGTAATTACACAAAGAAAGGTCAAAAGGAAAGTAACATTAGTTACTTTGCCTTCCCAAAGGATGATGACAGGATGAAAGCTTGGCTGAGCAATGCAGGAATGGACCAAGGAATGATTTCAGAATACATTCCAATTATAAAAAGGGGACAAACGTTCTGATTACTACAGAATGTGTTCCGCACACTTTACCAACGAATGTTTTTTGTATTGCGTGGGACACAAAAGAGACTAAACCCAGATGCTGTACCAACCATTTTTTCTAATGTGCAAAACCCAATATTTACCAAAAATAAATGGCTCCTGAAACTAAAAAAAATTTGGGGAACAGAACAGATGAGGGCTGCTACCGTAAGCAGTGGTAATTGTCATTGCCTATGTCATGACAAAAATAATTTAGAAATTGTGTCAAGGCAGGAAGCTGGCACCAAACAGTAGCGCCTTTGTCTCAATTTATGGTGTCGGAGCCTACCTCTCCCAAAATGGGCAGCCCACGATCCTTCGGTTTAGACCACCCCTATGTAAATCGAGAGTAATGTCACCACTCCACAGGTCTACCCCTGAAATTCCAAAAAGGAGATTAGTGATCCCTTTGGATATTTCACCCTCTACGTCCCTCATGTCTCCTCCTCCGTCAAAAAAGTTTTTTGACTGATTATATTGATAGTCCAGAGTTGGAGAGCAAAAGGAAATTAACATATTATGAAGACCTGACTTTTCATGAATCTGACTGCGAAACACCCCAAAAAAGTGAGCTCACTTTAGATGACAGTCTTGATGTAATGGAACATCAAATTGAGAATACGCTTCCTTACCCCTTTAATGTTGTTAAAGAAAAAAAAATCATTGTATTTGAAAGTTGTCTGGACAAAATACTAAAGTTAATGATTTGTCCTGGAGAAGGCTGTATTTCACATGTCCGAAAACTGGCAAAACAAATTATAGGGACAATGGTTGTAGTCTACTCAACATGTACATCTTTCCATCGGCACAAACTTTGGGAGAGCCAACCCAAAGTAAAACATTATGCAGCTGGCAACATTTTACTGTCTGGGGCCATTGATCTTACCGGAGGGAGCTATGCCAAAGTGAGAGAAATGTTTGATTTCTGCGGCATAGCAATTTTCGGTAAAACCTCATTTAACAGAGCGCAATCAGTCTTTGTTCATAAGGCAGTTGACATTGCATGGCAAAAGAACAAGTCTGATGTTACTGAGGAATTGGACGGTAAACCTGTGTTCATTATAGGGGATGGGCAATGTGATAGCCCCGGATTTTCTGCTAAATATTCGACTTACACGTGTATGGACGTTTTTTCCAAAAAAATTGTAGACTTTGAGATGGTACAGGTGTCCCAGACAAATTCTTTAGTTGCGATGGAGAAGTTGGGATTTCAAAATTGTTTAGATCGCATTATTGACAAAAAATTGGATGTTCAATTTGTGGGAACCGATCGACATACTGGGATCAGAAAATTATTGTCAACTAACAAAAAATATTAAAAAAAATAGACCATCAATTCGATACATGGCATTACGTCAAAAGTATAAATAGAAAATTGGTTCAACTTGCAAAAAAATCAACTTACAAAAAACTTTTGCCATGGGTTCGACAAATTCTGCTTCATTTCTACTTTTGTAGTAGTCATTGCAAAGGAAATGAGGACCTTTTCCATCAGATTTGGCAATCACTACTACATCATGTAAAAAATGTTAATGAATGGGAAGTCGATAATGTACAGCATAAATGCTTACACGATCTAATCAGTGTGGATTCTTCTAGGGTTAAATGGCTAGAAGAAGATTCGGCTGCATACCATGCATTGTCCACAATTGTCCTTGATGCCAAATTGGACAAAGACATCTAGCATCTTACACATTTTTGTCAGACTGGGATAATCGAAACATACCACAGTATGATTCTAAAATTTCGGCCAAAAAGAATTCACTATCGATTTGATTCAATGGAAACCAGAACAAAGTTGGCAACTTTATGCCACAATCATAATGCGATTTGGAAGCCCGCTCTGACAAAAAAAAAAAAAAAAAAAAAAAGATGAAAGCGGTCAGGTAATCACAGTTGAAAGGAAACATTTGGAATTTCCAAGAGGCAAGAAAAAATGTATTGTGAGTAACATTTACGAAAAAATGGACAATCAACATTTAATCCAGATACTCGCTGACATGATTCACATTGTGGAGGGTAAACTCAACAGTTCTTGGCGATCCAAAAATAAAGAAATGCCAAAAAACATAGCACCAATTGAAAGACCAGAAAAGAGTGTTCCTGTCAGTAGATTTAACCACTTCCATACCAGGTACTTACGCAGCTTCCCGCCCAAGCCAATTTTCAGCTTTCAGCACTGTCGCACTTTGAATGGCAATTGCGCGGTCATGCTACACTGTACCCAAACAAAATTGGCGTCCTTTTTTCCCCACAAATAGAGCTTTCTTTTGGTGGTATTCGATCACCTCTGCGATTTTTTTTTTTTGCGCAACAACTAAAAAAAGGCTGAAAATTTGGAAAAAAAATTACGTTTTTATTTTTTTCTGTTAATTTTTTTGTAAATAAGTTTTCTCTTTCAATTACGGGCACTGATATGGCGGCACTAATGGGCACCGATGAGATGGCACTGATGGACATCGATGAGGTAGTACTGACGGGCACAGATGAGGTGGCACTGATTGGCGGCGCTGGTATGCGACACTGATGGGCACACATAGGCGGCACTGATGGGCACACATAGGCGGCACTGATGGGCACACATAGGCGGCACTGATGGGCACACATAGGCGGCACTGATGGGCACTCATGGGCGGCACTGGGCACTCATAGGCGGCACAGATGGGCACTCATGGGCGGCACTGATGGATACTTATGGGTGGCACAGATGGGCACTGTGGGGTGGCACTGGGGTGGCACTGATGGACACTGGGGTGGCGCTGATGGACACTGGGGTGGCGCTGATGGACACTGGGGTGGCAGCACTGATTTTTGCCAGGTTGCCAGTCAGTGCCCATTTGTGGGCACTGACTGGCATCTTTTTTTTTTTCTTTATGTTTTTTTTTTTTTTTTTTCTGTCATTTTTTTTTTTTCTGTCATTTTTTTTTTTTTTGCCCACCCTGGTGCTCCAGGGTGGGCATCCCTGGTGGTCCAGTGTGGCGATCCGAGGGGGGGCTGCGCTGATAAACAATCAGCGCCAACCCCCCCTGTCAGGAGAGCCGCCGATCGGCTATCCTCTACTCGCGTCTGTCAGACGCGAGTGAGGAAGAGCCATCGGCGGCTCTTCCTGTTTACATCGTGATCAGCCGTGGTTGGACACGGCTGATCACGTGGTAAAGAGTCTCCGCCGGAGGCTCTTTACCGAGATCGGAGATGCAGGGTGTCAGACTGACACCCCGCATCACCGATCGCCGCGATGCGCGCCCCCACGGGCGCGCGCGGCATGAAATCCTGCAGGACGTTCTAGAACGTCCTGTCAGGATTTCATAACCACTTCCCGGACGTAAATCGGCCATAGGCCGGGCGGGAAGTGGTTAAAGAAATCTTAAAAATAAATATTACCAAAAAAATCTTAATTTATGTTATTTTTATTTACCTTTCAATAATATGTGTGAGAAGTTTGTTTTATGTTGTTGAGACACAGAAATTTTAATGTGTGTTTTAAATACAGTTGCCTTGTATATTTTTTTTAAATTATATATATATATATATAAAAAAAATTTTAATAAAAAATAAGATATTGTTCTAAATTTTGAATTTCTTTGCTTAATATTATTTTCATATATTTCTTGTTTTGGCATGAATGAAAATACATAAAAAGAAACAGACATAACTACTGTTAAAATTATTTTTATTAAATATAACACAACACAAAACATACAAATTTAACATTTTGATAAAATTCACATTTTATTATTATTTTTTTTTAATCAAATGCCATTTCTGAGGCATCATAATCCTGCGAATATTTGAAACCTACATAACTAGCATTAGGATCAGGGAAAACCTCTCAAATTTTTTTTGCAGCACACAACGGAATTACTCTACGGTTTCCCCTCCCTAGATATCCGTATATCCATCCTATAAATAATCTGTAAGCCGTTTTTCTCAATCTTCTATTTAAAAAAATAAATAAAATAAGCAATGTAGTCAATCCATATTTGTTAGAATATGATTATAGACATATTTATGTTAATATAATTACCTGTTATTATCAGCATCTACAATAGGTCTTTCCTGTAGGTACCATGCAATATTTGTAAGTCTCACATGTTCTTCTGTAGCTTATTTGCGACACAAATGTTGGAGCGAGGATAATGCAATTGCTTCCCTCCGGAATACTCTCCCTAACAGCATTGATCTCCCGGCAACACACAGACTCTGTTTGGGTCGGCATTGTTCGGCAACAATCACAATGGCACCAAGTAGTATTGTCAATTCTGTCAACAGAAATTTCTTCTTCTTCTTCTGTTTCCGGACTGTCTGCGTATTTTGGGTTGACAGTGAATGCTTGCTCATTTTCGTTCCCCTCAAATCTCGCTAATAGCTGAGCCACTATTATACTTCTCTAGAAAAAATGTAATATAAGGAAAATAATATATATAAAAAAATATAGATTTAGAATGAAAAAACACATATACATTGTGTGTGTGTGTGTGTGTGTGTGTGTGTGTGTGTGTGTGTGTGTGTGTGTATATATATATATATATATATATATATATATATATATATATATATATATATATATATATATATATATATATATATATATATATATATATAGATAGATAGATAGATAGAACAAAGGTGCAGTGAAAGAGGCCCTACTAATGCACTTCCGGCGCCAGGTGGCTGTATAACTACTTCACCCTAGTGACAGTGAGGTGGGGTAAAAACCAATAAATAAATAAATAAAATATATAATAATATATATATAAAAACGACACCAAAGCGTGAGATTGGTATTGTTCAAAGAGAGCAGCTATTTAAAATTAAATGGAGAACCATTTAGAAATGTAAAATAAAGAGTATCGGTGAACGTGAACTTGTGTTCAAACAGATAAAAACAGCGCTCAGAGTAGAAATGATCTGACTCAAATTAAAAGAGTAATAAATCCTAACGATCTGTGATTTGAGGTGGGTGATCGAAAGATGGTATATGCGCACCAAATACCTATGGATACACCATCAAGTGTGGATAAATCCCCTAAACGGGGTAAAGCTTACCACAGCAAGTCACAAATAAACTTGCTCTCAAAATCAGCTGATCATCCAGGGGTGTACGGGTTAAACAGCCCAAGCGGAGGTACATGTAAGGACAAAAAAACACAGATCTCTCATAGTGCAATATTGCCCAATAATATCCCCAAACAGGATGGGTAAAGCCCACTAGTAAATGCCCGTACAATAAATATGCTGTGTATGAACATAAATAAAAAAAGGTTCACCGCCGTCACCGAAGACCTCCTGCCCGAAGGGGCCGCGCGAGTGCAGCGGATGCGATGTGTTGGTTTTCCTCGCTGTGGATGGTGGACGGTGGAGCGCGGTGGAACGCAAACAAGACTTGTGTAGCGCTGTCTGTAGCCACGCTCTGACGCGTTTCGTCACTTCTGACTTCAACTGAGGGCGTGGCTACGTCGCGCCATCACTATCTCTTTATACCCGTACATCCTACGGCTATTGGATATCTCACTGCCGCCCACCGGATCTCATTGGTGCTGCTCGATCCGGATACATGGATGGACATCAGCCGGGATGTAATAGGGTTATTAGAGAGGAATGGTGAAAAGAAATCTATGTTAAATTTTTAATACGGCCGAATGTGGCCAAAGTAAGAACTAGATGCTCGTCCTATATTGGGTGTGTACCATTGGTAAATGGCAAACCGAGCAGAGTAAAAAATAGGTAGTACCTTGGGAAATGGTAAAAATATCTGTATATGGGTCTGTCAGGCGGATTAATCTGAAACAGAAATATCAATAGACTGCAGTATATTATAAAACAAGATGCGTGTCAATTCATACTTATGGTGTAAAGACAGGATTCGATGTCTGCACTGCGGTATGGCCAATCGCAGCAAACGGGGGCATGTCTATTGTTAACCCATTACTGAATATGTTAGCAAGGGGGTTTGGCATAATAGATCATCAATTACCCCGTGTGTTTATAAGTGCAGACGGCTTGTAAGGATATATGGTTATAGCGGGTGACTATAAGATGGTTTAAATACTCATGACAAAGTAGTTGTCTGTGTCATGTAGATGTGACAGCACCGGCCGCAAGGCGACATGCTTTATATAGTGTCACACAGGTCAAAGTACTGCACTGAAAATGCACACTGGCGTGCATCCTTGTCATGGAAATGCAAGTTATTTGTGCTGAACTTACATAGACATGTTGTAGCCGTGCATATAGAGAGTTTGTTCAGCCTTTTTTACCCGCTTTTATGTATTCTGTGAAGGTAATTTCCTATCCACAGTATCGATATGGATTGTAGAAAATAGCTTAATGCAAAATAGCTGGTGATTACTAAGTGAGCACTCAGGAGATATCTAAATAAATATATATAAATAAATAAATATATAGATAAATAAATAAATAATTGTATATCTATATAAAAGTAATGGGGTATATGAATCTACCGACAAGGGATAGTATCTGTAGAGCATACAGGAGAACCGCTTCTATAATGAGGTATACATGAGCCGACTCGGGCTCAAGTGACCAAGGTGGTCCAATAAGGAATTAGGAGGAGACGAGCATTAAAAGTATTAAAAGTATTAAAAAGTACTAAAAAAGTCTCAAAAATATCCAAAACATAAAAGGCATTAAAAATGCTAAAATGTTTAAAAATACCAGAGATATCCAAAAAAATGAGAGACAAATCAAAAGTACCAAAAAAACACTAAAAAAACACCAAAAATGTTATTAAAAGAAACTAAAAAGAAGATATCTGGTGCTCTGTCAATACAGAAGCCCAGAGCAGGGGAGAGGGACTAAGTTAAAGCGGGGGTTCACCCTATCAACGCAAAAAATTTTTTTTTTCTTTTACCATAAAATCAGGCATTGTAGCGCGAGCTACAGTATGCCTGTCCCGATTTTTTTACCCCCGTACTCACCTTGTACTCGTAGATCGAAGATACCGGGGAATGGGCGTGCCTATGGAGACGGAGGATGATTGACGGTCGGCTCTGGCGCGTCACGCTTCTCCGGAAATAGCCGAAATAGGCTTGGCTCTTCACGGCGCCTGCGCATAGCCTGTGCGCAGGCGCCGTGAAGAGCCGAGACCTACTCCGGCTGTCTTCGGGGAGAGTGACGTGCCAGGGCCGGCCGTCAATCATCCTCCCTCTCCATAGGCACGCCCATTCCCCGCGGGAGCCGAAATCTACGATGTCCGATTACAAGGTGAGTCCGGGGTTAAAAAAATCGGGACAGGCATACTGTAGCTCGCGCTACAATGCCTGTCTCGATGGTAAAATCAAGTCAGTGAGGGTGAACTACCGCTTTAATGATCGCTGATAAAACAGTTAATGTCCAGGTCGATGTTTAACCCTTTTGGTGCCAGTGTGCCTGCCAAATAAATCCACTCGGTCTCACGCTTTGATAGTTCCCTCACGTGATTGCAGCCCCTCCACGGAGGTTCAACATGATCAATCGCCCAAAATTTGAGACCAGCAGGGTTTTGGTTATGATATAGCTTGAAATGGAGTGACACGTTATGGTCCTTATAGCCCAATTTAATGTTGGCAATGTGTTCAGCTATTCTGATTTTCATTTTTCTCTTTGTTCGTCCGATGTACATTAGGTGGCACGGGCACTCCAGCATATATACTACATAAGTAGTGTTACACGTAATAAACGATTTAACCTGGAACTGAGTGTTGTTTGATGTGGACGTGAAGGAGTCAATACATTTTCTAGGTCTGTCTGCTTCTTTGCAGGGAAGACATTTCTTACAAGGGAAGAAGCCATCTTTGTCCCATATTGTTGGTGGCTTCTTTGGAGGGTCCAGGATCTTCTTTACTACCTTGTCTCCAAAACTCACAGCCTTTCTGTATATAAAACTCGTTTTTTTTGGGAGGACTGTGTTCAGTGTTTTGTCAAGGAATAGCGTGTGCCAGTGATTTTTAAAAATCATTTCCACTTCTTTATATTGGCTGTGGTAACCGGATATAAAGCTCCACTCATGCATGTTTTTTCTTATCCGTGATTGTGTAGTGGTAAGGCAATTGGAACGTGGAAGTTGTACCAGTTCTTCAATAATCTTATCCAAATGGTTATTTTTGTACCCCTTTTCAAGAAATTTACCTTTTAAGGAGGAGGGCCTGTGTTTTGAAGTCAGTGTCATGGCTACAATTGCGTTTGACACGCATCAATTGTCCCTTTGGGATGTTTCTTAACCACATCGGATGGTGGCCACTTTGAATGGGTAAAAAACTGTTAGAGTCTGTGGGTTTAAAATATACCTTGGTGCCCAGTCTGTTGTCTCTAAAAATGTTAAGATCAAGGAAATGTATACTTTGCTGGTTATATTCACTGGTTAGTTGAATGTTCTGGCTATTTATATTAAGATCACTTAAAAACTCCTCTAATGTTAAAAGAGAACCTGCCCAGATAAAAAATAGATCGTCTATGCAACGTCGGTAAAATATTAGCTCCTTCCGCTGTGATTTAAAAATAGTTTTGTCCTCCCACTCTGCCATGAAAAGGTTTGCAATACTGGGGGCAAACTTGGCCCCCATGGCAACACCTTTTCTCTGTGTATAAAAGCAGTTTTTGTACCAGAAGTAATTGTGTCCTAGGCAGAAGTCTAAACAATTACGGAGAAAAACCTTTAGGGAATGGGTAATATCTCTCTGTGACAGGGCCCAATTTAGTGCTAGGAGAGCATCGTCATGTTGAATTATTATGTATAATGATGAGACGTCGGCCGTTACCAGATATACATCTTCTAGGTCAGAGAGGTCTATCTCCTCTAATTGGATGAAAAGCTCCTTAGTATCCCTCAAGTAGGCTTTGGTAGCTATGACGCTTTTTTGTAGATAGTGGTCCAAGAATTGGCCCAACCTTGACGATACAGATCCAATACCGTTAACCATTTCTCTACTTTGGGTGTTTTTCAGATTTGGTGTTTACAAGACTAAAACAGTTTTTTTTTGCTAGAAAATTACTTAAAACCCACAAACATTATATATTTTTTTTTCTAATACCCTAGAGAATAAAATGGCGATCATTGCAATACTTTTTGTCACACCATATTTGCGCAGCGGTCCTACAAGCGCACTTTTAAAAAAAAAATAACACTTTTTTGAATTAAAAAATAAGACAACAATAAATTTGGCCCAATTTTTTTATATATTGTGAAAGATAATGTTACGCCGAGTAAAATGGTACCCAACATGTCACGCTTACAAATTGCGCCCGCTCGTGGCATGGCGTCAAACCTTTACCCTTAAAAATCTCGATAGGCGACGTTTAAAAAATTCTATAGGTTGCATTTTTTGAGCTACAGAGTAGCTCTAGGGCTATAATTATTGCTCTCGCTCTAACGATCGCGGCGATACCTCACTTGTGTCGTTTGAACACCGTTTTCATATGCGGGCGCTACTCGCGTATGCGTTCGCTTCTGCGCACGAGCTCGTCGGGATGGGGCGCTTTAAAAATTTTTATTTTTTTTCTTATTTCTTATTTATTTTATTATTTTTTACACTGGAAAAAAAATAAAAAATAAAATTATCACTTTTATTCCTATTACAAGGAATGTAAACATCCCTTGTAATAGAAAAAAGCATGACAGGTCCTCTTAAATATGAGATCTGGGGTCAAAAAGACCTCAGATCTCATATTTGGGCTTAAATGCAAAAAAAAAAAAAAAATTGAAAATGTCATTTTTTCAAATGACAAAAAAAAAAATGTTTCTTTAAGAGGCTTGGCGGGACTGACGTTTTGACGTCACTTCCGCCCAGCCGAGCTATGGGGACGGGCGAAAGAGATTTTTCCTTCACTCGCAACCCCGCACAGCTGCCGAACGGTCGCGATCTCCGCTGCTACCGACGGTTTCGGTAAGCGGTGGAGGGTGCGGGAGAGCGGCGGGAGTGGGGGGGGCCCTCTCCCGTCGCCGATAACGGCGATCTCGCAGCAAATCCGCCGCGGAGACCGCCGTTATCATGTACCGGACCGCTGACACTAAAGATAGATACCTCGGTTGTGGCAGCAGCTGCTGCCGTTACCGGGATATCTATCTTTAAAGTTAGGCCGTATAAAGACGTACAGCGGTCTGGAAGTGGTTAACTATCGGTCTTGCCGGTGGATGCTGGATGTCTTTATGGATTTTGGGCAATGTGTAAATTGTTGGAATCCGACAACTGCTAGGAACCAGAAATTTCCTTTCCTTATTTGAAATTGCAGAAGAGCAATATCCTATTTGTACCAACTTCTGTAAGTTGTTTTCATACTGTGATGTTGGATCCTTTTTTAGTTGTAAATAAGTGGTTGTGTCTGAGAGCATATCACACAACTGTGTGTGGTAAAATTGTTTATTTAAAATGACAACTCCTCCTCCTTTGTCTGCCGGTCGGATCACTATTTCCTTTCTCTTTTCCAGGAGCTCGATACCATCCCTTATGTACCTTGGATTTACGTCTTTTTTAGGTTTTATTAGTTCTAAATCACGTAGAAGCAGACCTTTAAAGACATCCAAGGGCTGGTTTGAGCTTACCAGAGGATTAAAAAGAGACTTATTTCGTAGTCCACTATCACTGGCTGGTGTGGGAGCTCTGTCTATGGCATTCGGGTACTTATTCAAGAAGTATTTTTTCATGCTCAGTCTCCTAGTATATTTGTGAATGTCGATAAAAACATTAAATTTATTGATTGGGCGATTGAGGCCACATTTCAATCCCAGATGTAAAATGTTCGTTTCCTTGTCTGATAAAATCGTGTCTGTTAGATTAAAAATCCCTCCTAATCGTAATCCCTCACTCTTCTTTTCTTGTTGTTTCTTTGTGCGTCTCCCTGCTCTACATCCTCTGAATCTCTTCTCCAAGGACCTGGTTGGGGACCTCTTTCTCGGTCTGAGTGAGGGTGGTCCCTCCATTGTGGGTCCATGTGGGAAGGTACTTGATTGGTATCCCTGTGTTGTGCATATTGTTGCTGTGGGTGCATAGTGGGTCTCCCCCTGTGGGTTGATCTTCCTCTGCCCTTTTGCCAACCCCGACCCCTCCCTAAAAAAGGACGGGGTGATTGGTATCATGGTTCATACTCTTCATCCCTTAAGAGTTCATACCTGTTGTGAACAGGGACCTGGTGGTATGTATCTGTAGGTGGTGGTCTCGGAATGTGGTTTGAAGGAGCACCATTCCTACCTCTACATCTTGTATGATTAGAGCTGTTTCTTACAGGTGTGGAGCGATGGCTTGGTTCGCGAGGGAAATCTGAATTCCTACTACTGGTAGGGTGTGGTGTTGCACTAGTGGAAGGTTGTGTTCCTCCAGTGGCCTGTTCTTGCTGTGTTTCCATAACTTCATTTTCTCCTGTTTCTGTGCTTTTGTTCTGTTGCCAAAGATAAATGCAGTTGGTTCTAAAGTCACCTAAATCGCGGTGAAACTTCTTTATTTTAGTTTTTTGGGTTTCTTTATCGACTTTTTCTAACCGTTTTTTTATGCGGTTATTGAAGTCGATGACTTGCTGTGAATCCTTGATTGGATCTAGTAATGACTTTAGTTCATTTAACTTTGACTCTAATTTAATCATTTTCCTCTTTTTCCTCCTTAAGATGAGATCTTGTAATTTGTGACCGACCCCGTTAAAGAACTCAAGCCATTCTATCATGGAGTCCTTATCATCTAGTCCATCTTGAGGTGTCACTTCCCATCTAAGGCTCCTTATAATTATCTTTTCCTTGAGGTACTGTTCAAGTGTGCAGATATCCCACCATGTTCTGACTTGTTTTTCAAGTGTGTTACCCAAGGTGGTGAGGGTAGTATTATAGTTAGTTTGTTCGGTTGTTTGTTCATTCACAGTGAAGATAGAACTAATGTCCAAATTCCTGTCACTCAGGAAGCGTATTGCGTCACACACACACACAGAGTGATAATTTTTACATAGTAATTTTTAAAATAAATTTTATATTTTATATGTGTGTGTGTGTGTGTATATATATATATATATATATATATATATATATATATATATATATATAAACAAAAAAAAAGGTAAATTGTCGTAATTGACGAGATAGAAAGATAGATATCTGTCTCGTCAATTAATCTCGTCAATTAAACAAAACAATTGACCTTTTTTTTTGTAATTTGTATAATATATCGAAAATATATATATATATATATATATATTTTATATTTATATCACACACACATAAAAAATAATGTGTGTGTGTGTGTGTGTGTGTATATATATAATACAAATTACAAAAAAAGTAAAGGTGAATTCTTTAGTTTAATTGACGAGATAAATATATATCGATTACAGTATAATATATATATATATATATATATATATATATATTAGTGCTGTCAAGCGATTACAATTTTTAATCGCGAATAATCGCATTAATGTCATAGTTAATTCACGATTAATCGCGCCAAAAATTTTTTTTTTGTTTTCTTATTTATTTTTTATTTTTTTATAATATTAAATTGTGTTTTTTATTTTTTTACATTTTGATCACTTTTATTGCTGTCACAAGGAATGTAAACATCCCTTGTGACAGCAATAGGTGGTGACAGGTACTCTTTATGGAGGGATCGGGGGTCTAAAAGACCTCCGAGCCCTCCTTTGCACTTCAAAGTATTCAGATCGCCGAAAACAGCGATTCTGAATACTGTGTACTTTTTTAAATCCGGCGCCATTGGCAGCCGAGAAACCCGGAAGTGACGTCATGACGTCGCTTCCGTGGTTTCAATGCGGAGACTGAATCAAAGCCGCTTACGGCTTAGTGTCAGTCTCCGCCTGGACACAGAAGGCGCCGGATGGAGGATCGGGTCTCCCGGTGGGACGGGAGGCCCGGTCAGAGCGGCGAAAGGCGGCGGGAGGGGGGGATGTCCCCTCCCGCTCCTCCGGCATAACAACCGAGCGGCTTTTAGCCGCATCGGTTGTTATGTTTGGATAGCCGATCGCCCGCTCTAAACAACGGTACCGGGATGATGCCTGCGGCTGCAGGCATCATCCCGGTATAACCCCCGAACGCCGCCTCATTAATCGCGCGATAAAAAAATTGACGGCGTTAACGTGGGTTTGCGTTAACGCCGTTAATAGCGCGTTTAATTGACAGCACTAATATATATATATTAAATTCAAACCCAAAAATATATGTATAAACACACACACCCATACACAAATTTTTGTTTTTGATATATATTAATAATAATAAAAATTAAATAATTTTAGATCTAGAATATTATATTTATATACCGACATTATATATATATATATATATATTGTGACAGAGTACATGATTCCAGGTATGTCAGTGTGAGATTGGAAAGGTCAGCTTTCCCTGTCTTAGAAAGGGTTAAGCCTGGCCCAACAGGTAAACCTCCTCTCTCTCCCTATTAATTAGCCTGCACCTGATAGAGTGGGAGAGGGAGAGCTCGGTGTGAGATCCAGGCTGTGCTGGATGGGCAGACTGAAGTCTGTCTGTGTATCTGAGGAACAAGGTCTGTCAGAACTTATTGTTTATATTGAACTATTATTTTTGTTTGTTTATACTGGAGGCCGGGATAGCCGCTCCAGTAACCCGTAGTGAGGGACACTACTGTTTAGTTAGCCTCCTAAGCTGGAGTAGGCCTTTTTGTTTGTATTATTATTTTGATGCAATAAAGCCATATTTATTGCTATTTTGGTGACTTTGCTGCGCTGCATGTTTCACTATTTCTACTAACCCAAGCGACTTTGCCACAATATATATATATATATATATATATATAAAAAATGAAATTGGTGATAATATAAAAAATATACAATATATTTTTTTGTTTTACCTCTTTATATATTTATATCTATCTATCTATGTTTTTGTTTCTATAGGTATGTATGTATATAAATATATATATATATATATATATATATACACACACACATACATATATACACACACAATTGTTTTTTTTTTATAGATGTAAATAATCGTTGTAGAAAATAGTTTTAGTGAGTGATTAATAAAATAGTACTAGCAATTTAATTAAAAATGATTTTAACTTTATATCTAAGAAAAAGACTGTTTAAAATAATATTAGATTACTACATTTCATATGCACCTTATTAGTTACTAATCTTAGTTTTCTATTTGATTTAAAATAAAGTAAATTTAGGGCACAGTGGAAAAATCGATCTCCTTACCTTTACTATCAGCTGCTCAGTGACTGTTCTGAGCTGCAGCTGATGGCAAAGGTAGAAGTCTGGACAACGGGGCGTGAGCTTGTTACGCCGGCCATTGCTATGGCAACCGTGTAGCGTTTTTTTTTTCCAGAATAGAAGTTTATTAAATCATAAAATATTACAGCAGTATAGTCAATACAACTAGTAAGCAGTTTGTAGTAATCACATAGTATAAACGGTACTACATACAAGTAATAGTGTGGAATATATATCCATGTGTACAGCTTATCATTAATTATGTTATTCAGTGGCATAAAAGAGGGTAATCAAGAATCCACATATGAGACAATATGGTAGCGATCATAGTAGAAGAGTCAGCTGTATCCTGACTGTTATGATAGAGGTCATCGGGACTAACCTATAAATCAACAGAAAGCAGTAACGCCTATAACGACCAGTAGGGTTAATCCCCCACTCAACCCACCCCTAACGGGGGCAAAACTGTGGGCAAAGTGGGGGTAAACTTGAAAAGTACACATCAGAGGAAATTTGAGAAAGTTCCTGGTCTGTTTATGTAATAAAATCCAACAGTCTAATTTGTAACCTAAGGGACCTATCTCCGTAGGTTGTTTTCAGAGTTATGTAGCGTTAGACCCGCGAGGGGTGGGAGGTAAGGGCAAGGCTTCTCTATGCTATTAAACTAGGGCTTCAATACATCCATTAGGACCTAACAAAAAAGCTCAGGGGCAGTTGGGAAGGGCAAGGGGAGGTAAAGGGGGAGAAGAGAGGGACCAAAGAGCGACAATATAAAAGGTAAGGAAAGTAGTTACGTAGGGTCAGTCATGGTGGTCAGAGGAAGCTGTCAATAAGTCAGTAGGAAGGGATTCTCTGTAAAATGTCAAACAATTCCAAGTAAGCCTGAATGTCTCAGCTGCATCCCTTGCTTGGTGGATCAGTCTCTCCATCATCTCAATTTTATTTACTCTGGTATGCCAATCCTGTATGGTTGGAGGGAGAGGGTCCTTCCATCGCAGTGGGACACACTGAGAGGCTGCATTGATCAGATGCATCATTAGAGACTTACGGTATGTCGACTGTGGCAAAGAGGTATGATGTAAAAGATATTGCTCGGGGGTAAAGTCAGGTGTGAGTGATGTTATGCGGGCAATGATTGAGTGGATGGATTTCCAGTACGGTTGGATCTTGTGACAGTTCCACCAGATGTGTAAAAGAGTACCTTCTGCCTCATTGCATCTCCAGCAGGTCGCCGGGACATTAGGGTAAAATTTATGTAGTTTATTAGGGGTTCTGTACCAACGTGAGTATATCTTATATCTGTTCTCTTGTGCAGAAACGTTAATCGAACCCTTGTGAATATGTGTCCAAATGGAGTTCCAATCGTCATCAGAAAGGGAGATCTGTAAATCGGTTTCCCATTTGTCGTGAATAGAGGCCATTGAGGTAGTTGTGGGTGTGAGCATGGAATATAGCACTGAGATTAAATGCCGTTGTGGAGCAGAGGAAACACATACATTTTCAAGGGGTGTGAGATCTCTGCTCCACAAGGCAGGTGTAGGAGAATTTTGTAGAAAATGCCTGATTTGGAAAAATTTGAAGCGTGGAATTTGAAAGGTAGGAAATTTCGATACCATAGCTGATTGGGATAAAAGTGTGCCTTCATTAAAAAATTGGTGAGCTCGTAGGGAGGGCTCGGTTTGAGTTGCCTGTGGGTCTACAGTATTATACCCTCTGGGAAACTTGGGTTATGCGTAAGAGGGGTCATGGGACTAGGAAAAGGTGTCAAGCCTGGCTCTTTAAATATTGTCCTGAGACAGGAAAGGGTTGGACCAATCAGAGGGTGTGAAGTGCATTTCCTGGGGGTGAGCAGTCGGTCTATCCAGGGAAGGTGAGATATTCGGAAGCCTACAAAGGCTTCTTCTAACTCAACCCAATCTTTATTCTTTCCATGGATGTGCCAATCGACTATGCGTGTGAGAAGACAGGCCCGATGATATCTGGAGAGATCAGGGATCCCAATGCCTCCCTTCGTTTTGGGCAAAGATAATCTGTCCCAACTCAATCTGGCTGGGCGCCCACCCCAGAGAAAGGTCCTACACATTGATTTAAAGGAATTCAGGAATGAGGCTGGGAGTCTAATTGGGATCGCTTGTAATAGGTATAACAGTCTTGGAAGGACGTTCATCTTCAAAACAGCTGCACGTCCAAACCAAGAAAACGTGCCTCTAGTCCAAGACTCTAAGTCAGCCTTAATTGATTGTAGTGCAGGAGGGAAATTATGGGTAAAAAGATCAGAGAGTTTTGTAGGGAGCTTAATTCCTAGATATGTTATATCTTTAGAGTCCCATTTAAAAGGAAAAATTTTTTTGCACAGGTCTACAGTCTCCACCGGCAGTGAAACATTCAAGGCTATTGACTTACCGAAGTTTATACGCAGATTGGAGAGTGTATGAAATAATTTAAAATCTTTAAGAAGGTTGGGCAAAGTGATTAGGGGATTTGTGAGAAACAACAGGACGTCATCCGCATATGCGGCTACTTTATATTGGCGATGCTTGATGTCAATGCCTCGTATATCTGGATTATCTCTTAGACAGTTCAATAGTGGTTCTAGAGTGAGGATGAAAATTAAAGGAGAAAGTGGGCAACCTTGCCTGGTTCCATTGCGCACCGGGAAGGCGTCCGACAGTCGACCATTGACTTAAACACGTGCAGAAGGGACAGAATAGAGTGTTAAGACCATTTGCATAAAACGCGAAGGCAAACCTAGCTTGCGAAGAGCAGCTTCCATGTAGTCCCAGGCCAACCTGTCGAACGCCTTCTCGGCATCCAGGGAGAGCAAAAATCCCTTGGTCTTAGATTTTGACAACCAGTGGTGGATATTTATCGCCTTTATGGTGTTGTCCCTGGCCTCTCTGCCAGGGACAAAGCCCACCTGGTCCGTCGAAATTAGAGACGGAAGATGAGTAAGCAATCTATTGGCTAAAATCTTTGCGAATAGCTTTAAGTCAACATTGAGTAATGATATAGGCCTGTAGTTAGGGACTAATGTACTATCTTTCCCAGGTTTCGGCACTAAAGCAATATGAGCCTCCAGGAGGTCCGATCCAGTTGCGGGTAAAAATGGTACGTCATTAAATGCCCTAACAAAATGGGGGATCAATAGAGGGGCAAAGGATTTGTAATACCCCGAGCTTAAGCCATCAGGACCAGGGCTTTTACCTGATTTTGCTTGTTTTAGGGCAGCTAGAGCCTCTTCTATTGATATTGGTGAGTTTAGGTAATCCAAATTAGGCATTGGGGTGGGGGGTAAGCTGTATTTGGAGAGGAAATCGTCAATCAGTTGTTTTCTATGAGCTGGAGTCCCCGAACCTGGTGGTGTAGGTAAATTGTATAACGAAGAGAGGAAGGATGTAAATTGCTTGGCAATTAAATCTGATCTATGCAAGTTATAGAGTGTATTGTATTGAGTTCTTTCTTTTTCTGCAATGCGTGAGCTAGTAGTTTGCTGGATTTGTTGCCAAACTCATAATATAGCTTGTGAGTTAAGGCAAATCTATATTTTAAACGTGCGTGAAGCTCCGCTTGGAGATCCTTCCTAGCTTCTAATAAAGCTTCAAGAGACTGGGCAGCCAGGGAGCGTTTGTGGGCCCCTTCCAGGGTCCTGATTTTGGCAAGAAGAGTCGAGCCCCACGCAGTTTGCGGCGTTTAGACATAATAGAGATAAGCTTCCCCCGGAGAACACATTTGTGAGCTGCCCATACAGAAGCGGGAGTTATCTCTGGAGATGAATTATCCGAAAAGTAGTGCGTTAGAGATTCTGATAATTCAGCTATGCAACTCTGATCCAAAAGGATAGAATCGTCCATCCGCCATACAGGTCGACCAGGGATCCGACCCCTCCAGGTGAGTGTAATAGCGATTGGGTGGTGATCTGATAACACCATGGGTTCAATGGATGCACTGGTGAGTCGAATAAGGTCCTCCTGGGTGATAAAAAAATAGTCGATACGTGAATACCTAGCGTGCAGGGGTGAAAAATAGGTGTAGTCTTTAGTTGTGGGGTATAATGAACGCCAGGTATCATGCAGGGTAAGCAGATCTAATTGGGTTTTAACTGCTCGCAATGTACGATAGGTCAGGCAGGAGGAGCCATTCGAAGCATCAAGGAGGGGAGTCAGTGGCACATTAAAGTACCCACCCATGATCAGCATTCCAGATCTAAAAACCGTGAGACGTTGGGCAATGTCTCGGAAGAAACTAACGTGTTGCGAATTAGGTGCATAGATATTAGCGATTGTGACTGGAGAGTTGAATATTTTGCCCTTAAGGAAGATGAATCTCCCATTAGGATCACTTTCAACATCTTCCACTTTAAGTGGGCAATGTTTGGATAATAGTATGGATACTCCTCTGGTTTTTGAAACATCATAAGTGGCATGAAATACAGTAGGGAAATGGCGACTTCGAAGGACGGGAATACTGTCCGACCTAAAGTGAGTTTCTTGAAGTAATACAATTTGGGGTTTCTCTTTATGTAAAGAAGAGAGCAATAAAGAGCGCTTTTCAGGTGTATTTAATCCTCTGATGTTAATGGAGTACAGCTTAAGATTTAAAAAAGGCACTTCCTGGTCAGCAGGTTGCAAGGATGGGGAAGGCAAGTCAGTCATGGTCATGGGGAAGGAGGGAAACGAAAGTTGAACAGGGATTCCGAGATAGGATAGGTATATGAGGTAGAAAGGAGAATCTAGTCTTGGATACGTAAAGAGGTCTATGAGCCCTCGAAAAGTTGAGAATTTGTAGAATGACGATGGGTATGATGACTACCCTAATAAATAAAAGGGAATGCCGTTAGGCGAGGGGTGCGGTGCACCTCAATTATAGATACCACGACCAGCGGGTATATAGGCTACCAGGCCCTACCGTATGGGGGTTGGTCTGTCCTAGAATGAAGAACAGCTAAGATATAGATGTAGCCGGTAACGTCTGCTCTAAATATTAACAAAAAGTGAAAACAGTGAAAGCATCACACGCCACCCCAGAACACCACACATTATAATGGGCTATTTGCCAGCTATATGTGGATGAACTAATAATGTACAGACATAGAATAAGAACCACTCCCTTGAACAGTTAAGGAGTTACCTATTGTCTGAAGAGACCTATCCTTATAACCCGGAATCTAGACTCAATCTGGAGTAACATTCATTAGCTAATTCCCCATGTTGTGAGGGAACCCTTTCAAACCGTATGGTCCGAGAATGCTAAGCTATCATAACCCTCCTCTAACCTGGGATCCAAAGTCAGCCCAGACCCCAGGGACAGATGAACAACTGGAAAGGGCCTATGTGTAATATCACCGAGAATATATATCACTATATCATAACTCTAAAACATTGTCAACAAATATATTAAGCGTCTGAGAGATAACAACATTCAAAATTAAAATGCTTTAAATTTAAATTTCACAGTGCCCATGTGCGGGTACTGGTGATTATTAACCTGTATGCTAAAGGCTGCAGAGCTGGGGCCATGCATTGTCTGTGGGTGTTTCTGTATTAGAGGTCAACGTTTGACAGATGTATATTGCAGTTTCTTCCTCGCAAAGCCACCAGCTAGAAAGTAGAAAGTTCAAAGCTCCCAATGTCTATAGTGATGAGTCGCAAAAGAGTACAGAAGGAGACTGTTAAGCATTGCTCAGATGCGGTTGTGTGATAATATTTATACCACACATAACAAGGGGTGTGATAGTATCATATTAGAGAACTATCAAAAACACGGCGGAATAAAGGTTACAACATAACATCTCGGGTGTTAAGAAATCTCCATCACATTTGTCAAAGTGATCGAAGTTGGTAAATAGTAAATAAAACAGTTTGCAACATTGAAACAATGGGTATAAGTAGTCCCAAATAACCTGGTTGGGAAATTTCAGCAGGGCTTCAGCTAATTGATTTCTCGAGATGCGACAGTGAAGAGGCTGATTTGTGGACATCAGTCGTTAGGTGTCCTTATCCAGTCTCTGTCTATATAGGTATTCAGTAAAGTGACCGGGGTTTTCAAGAAAAAGGGGACTGCTCTTTCTTAAACAAATTTTTCTTGATCTTAGCGGTCTCTCCGGGCTGCTGGCAATAGAGGTTCCTGGTGATCCCCACCGGGGGTTTGCGAGTCTCGCATGTTCCTAGATTCTGATGGAGATCTTCGGCGACGGAAACTAGTGGTTTGTGTTTCCATGGGATCCGCGCTTGGAGATGGCCATCTGTTGACTGACTGGCGATAAATCGCATACCACTCTGGCACCGACACAATGGGGATCCCCAATGTGTCACAGAAGCGTGGCAGGTCTTCTGGGACCTTGAGTAGTGCAGTACGGCCTTGATGAGTAGCGGAAAGGCAAAAGGGGAACTTCCACTTATAGCCTATGTTTTTCCCCCTTAACACCTCCAGCAGTGGCCTGAGATCACGTCGATGTTTAAGCGTAATACCGGATAGGTCCTGGTAAAGCTGTATCGGTGCACCATCGTGTGATAAACGTTTGCCCCTCGCCTTTCTCAGTATGTCTTCCTTTAATCTAAAATCCGCCAGACAGCATACAATGTCTGTAGGTGGGTCCGACTCTCTACCTTTGGGGCGTAGTGCACGATGAATCCTGACTATGTCAATTGCTGTTTGAGGGGGTCTTTCTAGGATGAAGTTGAAAATGGCCGTTACAGAGCTAGGAATAAGGTCCCCTTCAACTGATTCTGGCATACCTCTAATCCGTAGGTTCTGGCGTCTTCCACGGTTGTCAAGGTCCTCCATGTGGCGATTAATGTCCCTTAATTGGAGGGTGTGATCGTCAACTTTTATTGTTGAGCGTCTCAGAACCGTTTCTTGATCCTCCAGAGCGCTTTCGGTCTGTGCAACCCTGTTTGTGAGGGAGCGGAACTCCAGGCGTAGTTCTGAAATGGCTGCTGCCAAGGTTTCCTTAATATCTAAAGCAACACTTTTGAGGTCATCAATAGTGAGGGTCCGGTGTGAGCCTGCATCATGCGGTTCCGGTAAAGCCCGTCCTCGGGGAGCAGAGGGAGGTGACGGCTCCGGACTTAGTATAATCTCAGTCCCCTCTGAGTGTAAAGGTTGCACCATTTCTGAGGTGATTCTCTGGCGGGACGACGCCATGTTGTTTCTCAGCGCTCTGAATAGCTCCGGTGTGCTTTGTGACCCAGCGCCGGTATTTTCCCTTGGCGAACGGGACCGGGATGCAGAGTTATGTCTAGAGGCTGTACCCATTCCAAAAAGACAAGTGAAATTAGGCTGGGTGATCTGCAAATAGCTCGGGTTGCTCTGAGGTGGCAGGAGCTGAGAGCTTAAGCGTCCATTCTCCTCACGGTCCAGGCCACGCCCCCGCAACCGTGTAGTGTTGACGGCGACGCTCGCCGTCAACACTGCACATGCGCAGGATCGAGCGGTGAATGCTGGCAGGCCAGCATTCACCGTATCCCAGAAGAAGACCCTGTCGGCTAAAAGCAGGCCTCCATATTTTTTTTTTTTTCAAATATGAATTTTTTATTAACCACTTGACCACTGGGCACGTAAACCCACTTAATAACCAGACCAATTTTCAGCTTTCGGTGCTCTCACAATTTGAATGACAATTACTCAGTCATACAACACTGTACCCAAATGAAATTTTTGTCCTTTTTTTCACACAAATCAAGCTTTCTTTTGGTGGTATTTAATCACCGTTGGGTTTTTTATTTTTTGCGCTATAAGAGAAAAAAGACTGAAAATTCTGTAAAAAAAAAATGAATTTTGCTAAATTTTATAACAAAATCAAAGACAAAGACAATTTAGTATTTTTTCTTCATTCTTTTGCATAAATGTTAAAGATGAAGTTACGCCGAGTAAATAGATACCCAACATGTCACCCTTCAAAATTGCACACGCTCGTGGAATGGCGCCAAACTTTGCTACCTAAGAATCCCCATAGTTGACGTTGCAGGGTATTGTGGGGTATTGCAGAGTATTTTGGGGTATTGCAGAGTATGGGGGTATTGCAGAGTATTGCACATGGAGGGATGGATGACTGGATCTGTGACTGCATGTGTCACAGATCCAGCCCGCAGCTGCTGCTGCTTCTGCTCCCCCCTCTCCTCTCACACACTGTACCGTTCTGTACAGAGAGGGGAGGGAGGAACCGGCGGTCATCACATGACGCCGGTTTGTTTACTAGTGATCACTCCGTCATTGGACGGAGCGATCACGTGGTAAACCGCCGCAATCAGCGGATATTCCCGTGTGCGCGCCCCAGAGGGCACGCGGGAGCGCGATTCCTGGAGGATGTCCATGGACGTCCTCCCAGAGTTAAGCAACCGCCTTGTAGACGTATTTCGTCTATAGGGCGGTTAACTGGTTAAACATACACCAAGGGAAGGAATCCCGTCATTACATCCAACATGACATCAATGCTCAGATTACAGACACTCCATGAATTACATCTCCAGAACCTGGTCCGCACTATACATCTTAGCAGGAACATAATAAAAACATCTCAGAGGGTGTGCTAACCCGTTACCTAGAGTTTCCCTCACGGAGTGGGCATCTATGGGCACAGGACCCTCCCCTTATTTTCCAATTTTCCTTAAGAAACCTCACTACCAGCGGTAGGAGTCAGGGAAATGAAAAAAGACTAACAACGAGTAGAAAGGGTAGTTATCACACAAAAAGGGGGGGATAGAGAGAAGAGACAAGAAGGGGGGGCAATCCAGGGAGTGGGTGACGGAGCGGGTGGTCATACCCGCTCCAGCTCGGGGCAGACAACCGCCAGCCGGGCTCCTATCATAGAAGGGCAGTCCCTTCATCAGAAAAGATAGACATTCCATATGCTCCAGGTCTCCGAGTACGTCTCCCGTTTATGTTGCGCGGTGAGGACCAAGTCCTCCATCGCCTTTATTTCCTCCACCTTTCTCAGCCAGCACGCAATGGTCAGGGGGGGCCTGTTGTTTCCAAAAGAGGGGTATACACGCCTTAGCGGCATTCAACAAGTGTCGCAGGAGTGACTTCTTGTATGATTTGGTGGACATCGTGGAGAGGTGGAGCAGAAAGAACGCTGCATCGTGTGGTATCACATATTCCGTGAAGGACTGCGCTATGCGGCGCACCTCTTCCCAGAAATTCCCCAGGCCCGGACAGGACCAGAAGATGTGTAGTAGCGGGCCTTCCGCTCTCTCGCACCGCCAACAACGGTCTAAGGTGGTCGGGAACCATTTGTGCAACCTGGCGGGTGTGAAATACCACCTGGACAAGAGTTTATAGTTCGTCTCCTGCAGTTTAGTGCAGATAGACGATTTAAGTGCACAGCTGATGATGTGGTGTTGTTGTGCCTCTGAAAATGTACGGTCTAGGTCCCTCTCCCGCCCCGCCATGAAGGGTAGCCGGGGTTGTGTGGGCGGCGTATTGAGCAGGGAGTACATCATAGACAGCGTCTGCGACACTGGTTCTGCTTCCAAGCATAACTCTTCAAAGGTTGTTACCTGCCGTGCAAAGCCCTGGGGGTCCGGGATAGAATGTAGAAAGTGGTGTAGTTGTACCGCTTTCCAAAAGGGAAGCCGGAAGGTACCTGACTCGGCGGTTAGTTCTGCGATGGTCGGCCACCTCCCTGCCATCACAAATTTGGATGCGTGCTCGAGGCCGCCATCCCTCAGGGGTGTATTCCGTGGACTGCAAACCTGGCGAAAATCTGGGATTGCCCAGAATCGGATAAAGCGGAGAGGGGTTTGACGTGAGGGCTGCCCGAATGGCCACCTCACTACTTTGTCTCAGAGTCACCCCTATCGTCGGATGCGATCTCACCGCTGGTTGGAGGGCGTCGTAGCACCACAACGCACTCCCCAAGGGAACAATCGATTGCGACTGTTTTATGTTAACCCATAGTTTGGTCGTACCGTTGCGTCGCCAGTCCAAGACTCGGCCCAGATGGGTGGCTTGGTAATATTGCCTGATGTCGGGGATTGCAAGCCCCTCGTTCTGTTTAGGGAGTGAGAGTAAGTCGCGTCACAGTTTTTTGTTAGCCCGGGTGAAGAGCGCCTGTACCTGCCTAAGGTATGAGGGTGGTACATGGATGGGTAGGGCCTGAAAGAGGTAGAGGAATTTGGGCAGGATACACATCTTCACCAGGTTGCCTCTGCCAAACCATGAGTGAAGGCCCCTCCCCCATCCCTCCAACAGGGAGCGGGTCCTCACCAGGATCGGTGGGAAGTTCAAATCAAACATGCGTGAGACGTCCCTCGGTATGAGAGTTCCCAGGTATTTCAGGGCAGAGTTCATCCATTTAAAACGAAGGCTAGAGTGCAAAGCGCGTAGGGCGGGAGGAGACACAGCCACCCCATGGCCTCCGACTTGGAGAAATTTATTTTCAGATTCGACAGGGCTCCATAAATGTCAAATTCCTTGAAGGTTTGGCAGTGAAATCACAGGATTCGCCAATGAAAAGAGCAGGTCGTCCGCATACGCCAAAATCTTACATTGGGAATTTCCAACGGAGAGACCCTTAATGTCTGGGTTCAGCCTAAATCTGCACAGAAACGGTTCCAGGGACAAAGCGAAAAGGAGGGGTGAGAGAGGGCAACCCTGTCGGGCCATTTCCAATAGAGAATGGGGTGAGAGCAAGCCATTCGCCTTCACCTGGGCTGATGGGTTTGAGTATATCTTTTTAATCCAGGTAGTCATCTTCTCCCCCAGCCCTATGTGGTGCAGCACTGAAAACATGTACGACCAGTTCACTCTATCGAACGCCTTCTCGGCGTCCGTGCTCAGGAACACACAAGGTGTTTCCCCGTGGTCGCCACATGAAGGAGGTTCAACACTTTAATAGTGTTGTCCCTAGCTGCTCTCGTAGGGATGAAGCCCACCTGGTCCAGGTGTATCAGGGAACGGAGGTGTTGAGCGAGGCGGGACGCTAGGATCTTCGAGAAGACTTTTAGGTCTATGTTCAAAAGAGAAATGGGCCTATAGCTTCCACAGGAGATTGGGTCCTTCCCTTCTTTGTGAATCAGGGAGATGTGGGCCCTCAACGTATCCCTGGGGAAAATGGCATCCGCACCCACTGCGTTAAAGAAAGACACCATGCGAGGGCCAATCAGTGGAAGAAAGGTCTTAAAGTATTGAATGGCGTAGCCATCCGGGGCCTTGCCCGACTTCATGGATCCCACCGCGCTCTGGACCTCCTCCAACGTGATTGGCGAGTCCAGCTCTTCTCGGATATTCGCAGGGAGAGATGGCATTTGGGAGGACGATATGTACTCCTCCTCTATAGTGGACTGGGAAGATGAACCGCCTGGGAGATTATATAGGGTGGAGTAGAAGTCGCGGAAACCCTCGGAGATTTGTTCCGGCATCGTGGCTTTTTGGGCATCTGGGCACTGAATATGCGGGATATAAGCTGAAAGTTTTTGCTCTCTCACCGCCCTGGCGAGTGTCCTTCCGCACTTATCTCCCGATTCGTAAGAGAGTTTGCGGCAGCACTGCAGCGCCGCTTTGGCCCTGTAATGCAGGAGGTCCTGCTCCGTCTCCAGGGCCTGTGAGGGGGCGTGCTTGTGGCGGGCTTCGACAGAGGCCAACTTGTCAATAAGTTTGACTAACTGCTTGTTTCTGGTTCTCTTTATGCGCGCACCGTGTTTGATGAGAATCCCGCGTAGCACCGTTTTATGTGCCTCCCAGAGCGAGCCGGGGGTCACAGTCCGGGTTGTCATTCTCTTGAAAGTCAAGAGTGAGCTCCCTCGACACCTCCGCCATAACCTCCGGCTCCTGTAGAAGGCTCTCATTCAGGCGCCAAAAACGGGACCTGGCCGAGGGACCCCCGCCTAGCGCATAAGTGAGAGAAATCGGGGCATGGTCAGACCAGGTGATGTGGCCAATCGATGTGTCTGAGACTGAGTGCAGTTGGCTATGGGGGATCAGGAAAAAGTCTATCCTGGAATACACTTTATGAGGCGAGGAATAGAAGGTGTAATCTCGCTCCCCCGAATGTTGGAGGCGCCAAGCGTCAATTAATTGAGCTCTGTGTAGGGTGTTGGCTATACGCTTCCTAAGGCTCGGGGGGACTGAGGAGTGGCCGGAGGATGTGTCAGATGCAGTGATCAGGGGGATGTTAAAGTCACCGCCGAGTATTAATTGACCCTCAGGAAAATTCCGAGAGTTTGTCTATTGCAACCCTGACGAAAGCGTCTTGGTGGTCATTGGGGGCGTACACGGTTGCAAACATAAGCTGCACCTCTCCCACTAGTCCCTTGATGAACATGTATCGCCCTCCGGGGTCTCTCAGTTCCACTTGACATCTCCAGGGGATCTTACTGGAGAGCAGTATAGATACCCCCATAGACTTGGCTGCTGGGTTGGTGGAGTGGTAGACCACCGGAAAGAACCTACTCTTAAGGAATGGCAGGCTGTTTATCCCTGAAGTTGGTCTCCTGTATAAGGGCAACGTCCGCACGAGAGCTCTTAAGGAGCATGCGTCTCTTCTCTGGCGAATTGAGGCCCTTAGCATTTAACGAAAGTATTGTAATAGCATCCATTTCCCTGGATTGGGGGGGTTCAAGGGGCGAGACAAAAAAGTAGAGTAGCAAAGTAAAGGGGGGAGGGAGGGAAGAACAAAGGGGAAAATAAATAGACAAAAAGGTCAGGTCAAATCAGAATGACCCGAACAAACTAAGTACACAAGTAGAAACTTGTACAAACAACACACCGCTGATAATTCGGGCCTAATTGGGGGTGTGGATAAACAGTAACCGAAAGGGCGAGGTCCCGGCCCCCCCACCCACCCCAACCAGGTGAAAAGTGCAAACAAAAGCAATACCATTATCAACCACAGTCACAAAAACAGAAAATAACCACAGATGTAGCATGCCCCATTTGGAGCAATATTCAAACAGGCATGAAACCCATAGAGCAACAGTTAACCCACAAGCATAACACGGCCTCCCCTGTCGGTAAATTCCCCCCCATTGCCCACCGACATATCCCCCCCCCCCCGCAATCCAATGTCCCCACTCGATTCGGTGTCACCAGGCCACCCCCAGGAGAGAATCAGGCCGGCCAGCACTAGAAACACCCAGTCTGGCTCGAGCATAGGAAGGGGGATCGCCACTTTTGCCCGTTACATAACAGCAGAGCGCCGTGGTTCGCTGACCCCCCCTCCCAGTGGAGATCTCGCCCAAGGGCGGCCGTGGCCCCCACGCCCCCCTAAACATTTTTAAACATGAGGCAAACCCCACCGCCCCAACATCAACAACAATCCCCACCTTAAAGTGCATATCTGCAAAGTCAGGTCTGAGGCAGGTGAACACACCCTAAGTAAGCCGACCCGTGTAAGTCACACTGGCACCTACGGCTCACCTCTGCGGCGTCGACCTGCAGTCTCGTGGGGGGGGGGGGTGACAGGGGCACTGCATCCACTTGGCCAGTCCACCGGAAGAGAGGCCAGCGTCCGAGCCAAGACTAGGACCGGGGAGGTGTTCCACCGTCCCAAGGCTGCCCTGCACTCTGGGGGACGGTTCTGTCCGTCAGGGGGAGCAGCGCGGTCGCCTAGCCGCCCTCCACATAAAAAAGGGGGAGAAATTGAGCAGCATAACCGGACAAAGTAAAAACAAGATTCCAATAAAGGGGGGGGCTGTAGGGTGACCATCAAGCTCAAATCCAGCGGAGACGCAGAGGGGGGCCAGAGCACAACCGCAGCTAGAGGCATACTCAGAGAAGGCAAAACCCTCGGATTATGGGTAGTAAGGGGCTCCACGGAATGCTTGCGTGTCGTGGAAAGGGCGACCTAAGTCTCCCAGGCATCCTCCGGGGACGCCGCTCGCTGTCTCCTCCGATTCCAGCGCGGTCCGTGCGGCGCTCTTCCTGAGGACGATGCAGGGCCCATCCTGTTCGGATACGTCGGCAGGGGCCCCAGCCAGTCCGGTACCTCGATCGGCTCCACTTCCAGGAACCGGAATAGGGCTGGCAGGGATTCTGGTGAGCGCAGAGTAAGGGCGCGTTGGTCTCTGCGGAAGGTAACCACGAGGGGGGGAATCCCCATCGGTACGTGTAGTTACCTCTTCTAGCCAAGTCCAGCAGGGGTCTCAGCATTGCCCGGCGCTGCAGGCGGCAAATCACATCGCGTGGTCTGGCGGGATCTTCAGACCTGGGGCCCAACGCACAGTGTATGGGGTCGAATTCCAGTTGACCCTGGATTTAAACGCCGGCCACCCTCCTGAAAATATCTGAGACAGTGGCCAATAAATCCGCCGGTTCCGTAGCCTCGGGGTAACCCCCGGAGCCGCAAGTTGTTTCTACGGCTCCGGTCCTCCATTTCCTCCAAATCGGAGCCGCAGGACCGACGCTGTCTCCACCTGCTCACTCTGGGCTGCCTCCAATGCCGACACTGTCTGGTCTAGCGTCGAGAGAGAACTCTCTCCCGTCACGAGCCTCGTGGACAGGGATTGGATGTCCCGTTTGACTATGCCGAGCTCCTTCCTGTGGGCCTCCTCTACTTTTCTCACCAAGGCCTCGATGTCCGCCTTCGTCGGGAGGGCCCGGAGGAGCCCCCTCAGCTCATCGTCCGGGCTAAACGCTGAAGGTAGGTGTTGTGGCTGCCGGGGATCAGGCGACAGCCTGCGGGGCGCTGAGATGCATCTCCGGGCTCTGCGAGCTGCCGGGTGACTGGGTATCAGGCGCGTGGTTCGATGACCGTGACGCCATGTTAAACTCTGGGGAGCCTTACTGCAGCAGCTAGAAAAAGCGCTGAATTTCTCCCGGAGAGGAGGTCGCAGGGTCAGCTTTTTGGTCCTCTTTGCTTGGTGCTTCTTGTAGGGGAGCATTGTGCAGTAGAAGAGCTAGTAAAACGGGGTAGGTAGGGAGACGGCCGGGAGCTCACTCAAAGCACGTCTCTACTCGGCCATGTCCAGGCCACGCCCCCGGCCTCCATATTTTTATATCTTTATCCAACATATTTATGACCTCTCAACTATGACTCCTCTCTCTTCCTTTTCTCACTAAGGCTCGATTCACACCTATGCATGTTGCTTTTGAGCATTTTTGCAGTGCTTTTTGCGGTGTTTGCTGCGTTTTGACATGCGTTTTTACTGAGATTTGCTTTTTTGTATTTTTTTAGACGGCAATTTTCATGTTTTTACATTTCCTTTAAACAACCAGCTATAAACAGGTTACAAATAAAAAACGCAAATCATGGTACTTGCATTTTGGATGCAGGTCCATTGAATTGCATTACATGCAAAACACTGCTTTTTGCAGGAAAAATGTCCCTGACCCTTTCCAAAAACGCAGAAGCAAAGAAAAGCATTGATGTGAACATGTTCGATAGGATACCATGTCAAAAAATGTCCCTGCATTTCTGCAAAATGCATCAACAACGAATTAGTGTGAATGGAGCCTAACTATCCAAGCTTAAAAACTTTGCATATTAGTACTGCCTGAAGAAGTGTGTACACCCTGAAAGCTTGTCTTGATTTGGAGGTTATTGCAGAAAAAAAAGTGCATCGCTGGTATTACTCAATTAATATTAGATTGTAAACGGTGTGCTAAGATTAAGACAAAACAGGGTGATCCTTACATACTTGGTAAGCTAGGTTTTTGAACTACGGTGTGTCCCAACTCCTCCAAAAGAATTGCAACATCATACGCCATTGCTGGATTGTATCTCTTTTCCAATAATGTATATGGGATGGCAAGACGTTGGGTCACTGCAAATAGTTTGACTCTAGCAGCAGCAACGGCTGCTTTGATTTCCTCATCAGGGGCATCTTTCATACAAGTCCTTTGAAGATGCGCGGAAAGGACAGGGTCCACTTTAAAACAAATCGGACACATGAGAGGTGTCCTTTTTACCCTGAAAAGTGGAAAGACACACATAGAAAAGGTACGAAGAGAGGAAATGGATAGCCGCACTCCAATAACCAAAAAGGTTGTCTTTTTATTCAAACGAACAGCAAATAAATACATCACTTCACAAGGTTACAGCAAAGGAACAGCCGACGCGTTTCGCCCTGAGCTAGTGCTTAATCACTAGCCACAATTAAGCACTAGCTCAGGGCGAAATGCGTCGGCTGTTCCCCTGTTCCTTTGCTGTAACCTTGTGAAGTGATGTATTTATTTGCTGTTCGTTTGAATAAAAAACCTACGTTAGATCTACCGGTAACGGTATTTCTACGAGCCTTCCAGGACGGCACACCAGAGAGATAAGGGCTCCTCCCACAGGAAACACAATCAATTGACAAGTTTGTTATAAGTTCCCACCCCTCCCCTTGCTCCTCAGTATTTAATAAAGTAATCTTGAACTGGTTCACAAGGGGCACCCCATCGGTACTTACCATTTAGCATATAGCTTACCTTTCTTCACATAGGGTGGGTAGTAGGCCTGCCGTCCTGGAAGGCTCGTAGAAATACCGTTACCGGTAGATCTAACGTAGGTTTTCTCCTACGCCTTCCAGGACGGCACACCAGAGAGGATATAAAAGGACCTCAGGCCTACCTCAGGGTGGGACCACAGCTTGGAGGACCTTCCGACCGAAAGCCAGGTCTTGCTGTGACAACAATTCTACACGGTAGTGTTTCAGGAAGGTGTGATGACTTGACCAGGTAGCCGCACTACGGATCTGGTCCCAGGAGGCACCTGCTCTCTCCGCCCAAGATGTCGCCAGAGATCTGGTTGAATGAGCTTTGATATTAAGTGGAGCTGGTTCTCCTGCACACTGATAAGCTTCTGTAATAGCTTCTCTAATCCATTTTGAGACTGATGGCCTTGAGGCCTGTAATCCCTTCCTGACTCCACCATAGAGGATTAGGAGATGGTTAGATTTCCTGAAACTTTTGGTTCTATCTAAATATATAAGAAGACATCTTCTTACGTCCAAACAGTGGAACTTAAACTCCTTCTCGTTCTTTGGTTCTGAACAAAAGGACGGCAATATAATTTCTTGCGTCCTGTTGAGTAAGGATGCTACTTTAGGTAGGTATAAGGGATCTGCTCTAAGAGTGACCCTGTCTGGTTGCACCCTAAGAAAAGGCTCTTTCATAGACAGAGCTTGCAGATCTCCTACCCTCCTGGCTGTAGTAATAGCCAACAAAAAAGCTAATTTTAACGTAAGGAACCTAAGGCAAACTTTCTCTAAAGGTTCAAAAGGGGGCATAGATAATGACTCTAATACCCTAGTAAGGTCCCATGGTGGACAGAAGCTTTTAAGGACGGGGGACATTCTTTCCCTAGCTAGTAAGAACCTCTTAACTAGGTCGTCCTTCGCTAATCTTTTATCCAGGTACACCGAGAGGGCAGCTACCTGTACTCGCAGGGTGCTAACCTTAAGCCCAGCGTCCGCTCCATCCTGGAGAAAATCCAGGATAACCGGAACCGACTGGGAAGACTTTTGTCTTTTTCTACTCCAGGTCTGGAAAGTTTTCCATATCTTTGAGTAGATCTTTCTGGTGACCGGCTTTCTACTTGTAAGGAGAGTATCAATCACCTTTTCTGAACAACCTTTTTGTTTCAGAATCTGGCGCTCACTAACCAGGCTGTTAGCTGAAAGAACTCTGGTCTCGAGTGAAACACTGGACCTTGTCTGAGAAGATCTGTCCTGGCTGGGAGTCTCAGAGGCTCTGCTACTGACATGAACCTCAGATTCGCAAACCATGTCCTCCTTGGCCACCATGGGGCAATAAGGAGGACCTGACCGGGGGACTTGCTGACTTTCTGGAGTACCCGCGGAATCAGCGCCAGGGGTGGGAAAGCGTAGGCCATTCTGAAGTGCCAGTTCTGGGACAGCGCGTCCAGGCCCTCGGAATCCCGTTCTACCGAGGCTGAGAAGTACCTGTTCACTTTCCTGTTCTTCCGGTTCGCGAACAGATCTATGTCTGGTTCGCCAAACTGAAGAACTAAGGCCTGAAAGACCTCGGGACTCAATTCCCATTCCCCCTGTCTTAATTGTTGGCGACTGAGGAAGTCCGCTTCTATGTTGTCTGTCCCCTTTATATGTATGGCTGAGATGGAGGTGACATTCTTCTCTGCCCAACCCAGAATTTCCATGGTTAGTTCCAATAGGGGACCGGATCTGGTACCGCCTTGGTGATTCAGGTAGGCCACTACTGTAGCGTTGTCTGAGCTCACCTGGACCTCCCTGTCTGTGACATCTTGTTGGAAGGCCTTCAGGGCTTCTCCTACTGCTCTGAGCTCCCTGGTATTGGAAGATTGATGAGCCAGGAGGTAGCACCATCTTCCTTGGGCTTTTTTCCCCCCCAAGTGGGCACCCCACCCCCATGTGCTGGCATCCGTAGTCAATTTTACCGGATCCCATTGTGCCCAAGGTCGACCTTCCCTTAGGTTTCGGTGACTGGTCCACCACTCTAGGGATGACAGGACCTGAGGGGTGAGTACAATCTCCTGATCCAGGGATTCCTTCTTCTTGTCCCAAGAGGACAGAAAGAAAAAATGGAGCATCCTTGCATGTAATTGGGACCAGACTACTGCTGGTATGGATGCCGACATTAAGCCTAGCACTCTCATAACTGACCTCCTGGGAAGTCTGGGGAATCTCACCAGATTCTCTGCTCCTGACACTAATTTTTTTATTTTTTCCTCTGGTAGGAAGAGCGTCTGAAGCCTGGAGTCTATAGTGTAGCCCAGGAAATTTTTTACCTGTTCTGGTATGAGGGAGGATTTCTCTAAATTGATAATCCAGCCTAGGCTTTCTAAAAACTCCATCACCCTGTTGGTATCCCTCTGAACCTGTGACTCTGTCTGACCGGAGATCAGTAGATCGTCCAGGTATGGTATAAGGCATATTCCTTGAAGATGTAGGAATGCTACTGCCTCTGCCAGTATCTTTGTAAAGATTCTGGGGCTGGAGGTTAGGCCGAAGGGTAGTGCCCTGAACTGCCAATGAAAGATTTCCTCCCCTACCACCACCGCAAACCTCAAAAAGGCCTGATGGTCCACGTGAATTGGCACGTGCAAATAGGCGTCTTTCAGGTCTATGGTCGTCATGTAGGTTTCCTTCATGAGGTTCTTTCTTACTGAGTAAATACTCTCCATGGAGAATTTCTTTTGTTCTAAAAATCCGTTTAGTTTTTTTAGGTTTACTATCAGGCGGAATTTTCCTGATGGTTTCTGAACCAAAAACACGTGGGAATAGAACCCCCGGTATTGCTGTTCCACTGGCACTGGTGTTATTACTAATTGCTCTGCTAATTCCTGAACCCCCTCCAAGAGGGCCCTTCTTTTTAGGGTATCCTTGGGGAGTTGTGTGAGGGTGATCATAGGGGGGGGGAAGGTGACAAATTCCAGGCGGAACCCATCCCTTATAAGCTTGTGTATGTAGGAACTGTCTGAAATATTTTCCCACTGTTGTACAAACTGGGACAGCCTCCCCCCTACCTTGACCTTGGCGTCACTTGGTCTGTTTAGCCTCAGCTTTGGTGGCGGGAAAGAGCAAGTTATTCTTTTTGTTCCCTTTGCCATAAAACCAGCGCCTATTGGGTTCTCTTTTATACTTCTGCTTGTTCTGCCCCTGGGGGCCTCGAAAAGTCTTCTTAAACCCATCTTTCTTAGGTTTCACAGGGAATTTCTTTCCCTTTTCTGAAGACCTAGCTAGGACATCATCCAATCCTTGGCCAAACAGAAGTGAACCCTGAAAAGGGAGTCTACACAGTTTTCCCTTTGATGTGACATCCCAGGCCTTAACCCAGATAGCTCGCCTGGACGAGTTAATCAAGGCCGCTGTTTTGGCTGAAGCTTTTGCAGTTTCCAAAGCGGCATCTGCCAAATATGCGACAGCTTTTCCTATCAAAGATAGAGACCCCAAGATTTCCTCTGACTCTGTAAACTGGCCGAGGTGTTCTGCCAGTTTCTCTACCCATAGGTCTGCATTCCTGGCTACACAGGTCGCAGCTAATGCTAATGCTGGGGCCATAGAGGCTGTGTTAGCCTCCCATGCTTTTCTTAGGAGTGATTCAGCTCTACGATCCATTAGATCTTTAATACTGCCAGCATCCTCAAATGAGAGGTCTGACTGTTTAGTGACCTGAGACAGGGCCGCATCCAGTTTTGGAAGTTTAAAGAAAGCTTCCCCAACTGACTGGGTGAACGGGTACTTCCGTTTCCAGGTTTTCTGAGTGGTCAGTCTCCCTTCTGGATATTTCCATTCTTGTAGGATTATTTCTTTTAGAGATTGGTGGAGAGGGAAGACTCTATCCTGCGTTTCACTGAGCCCCCTATACACCTTATCCTGTGCAGAGGTCGTTTTAGGAACCTCTGGAATCTCTTCAGTGGCATAGATTGCCTGAAGGAGACTGTCCACATCCTCTGCTGAGAAGAGGAATCTTTTCAATTTTCCTTCTTCCTGAGACATGACTGAGTCTCTATCCTCCTCACCCTCTGAGCTATGTCTAGTGACCTGGCTCATGACCTCACTTTCCTCTTCCTCCTGATCATGAGAAAAGACCTGGGTGGATAGGAAAGGGGTACTGGGTCCTGCAACTAGCCTTCCCTGAGAAAAAATCTCTTTAGGGGCCGGTTCCTCTGTGCTAGGGCCTGTGGCTGCTTGTGTAGCTGTCTCCCTGAAAGCTCTAACCGTGGCCAACATTTCAGACTGCATTGACAAGAGAAAATCTTTCATCATGGCAGCTGCCTCCTTCCCAGCCAACTGGTTAATACACTTGTGGCAGAAGGGTTTGGTATAGGATTTTGGGAGTTTATCTTTACAGTTTCCACATTTTTTTGAGGAACTACCACTAGCAGATGCTGAGGATTGAGCAGAGGCCCCCTGGGTTTCACCGGGAGATTCTGTTAGAGAGGGAACATAATAAAAACAACCATGTTATTTCTTCCCACTTCAGAGCTGCAGGCTGTACTAGGGAAAAAAGAGAGAGAGAACGAGGAAGGCAGCCGTTACCAGCTGCATCCTGCGACTCAGGAACTCTCACTCTCCCCTTTTTTCCCTTTCCAGGAGGGACTGTACTCACCGACCCCCGATCTGGATTTGGTAGCCGCAGCGCTAGTCTTCCCTTCCTCTTCCATCATGAGGAGGTTGACTGGGTCCTTGGCTTGCCGGTACCTATTGCAGGGTTTATCCGCCGCCGACCCCACCGCTCCACGCTGCCCTCCACGCCGAAGCGTCACTTCCGGGTTGCCGTGTAGGGAACGCCCACTCTCCGGTGACGCGCTTCCTGTACCTCCGAACGAGGTCTGGAGCGCAATGCTCCTCTGCAAACCCCCCCAGGAAGAAGAGTTAGCAGCGTGGCGGATTTTTGTGCAGAGGGACGATGGCTTTTTCACCACAGCTCAGAGCGTCCATGCTTGTCTTTGTGGCGACCTGTGAGCGACCGAAGCCAACAGGTCAGTTCAGCTCTCCCCGGCCTCCCTGAACCTGCCTCAACAGGGGTACCCTTCGACCTCACCGTCTCCAGGTAATATAAAACAACAAACGTGCCGCTGTGTTCGGGAGAAACACAATCAAAATACTGAGGAGCAAGGGGAGGGGTGGGAACTTATAACAAACTTGTCAATTGATTGTGTTTCCTGTGGGAGGAGCCCTTATCTCTCTGGTGTGCCGTCCTGGAAGGCGTAGGAGAAAGACAACCTTTTTGGTTATTGGAGTGCGGCTATCCATTTCCTCTCTTTGTATCTTATGCATGGTCAGTGCATTGCCAGCACCGACGGTATCCTGAGTCAGTCTACTCTACATAGCGACCCACCTGGGAGCGGTGATCCTCTTTTTTCTCTATTTGCTTTGGATTTTACACATAGAAAAGGAAAGAAGACTGTGTAAATGGTTTAAAACTGTGCAAAACAAAAAATGGCCAGCACTCCATCCTTTGATAACAACTAGGGGCCAGATCCCCGTACATCGGCGCATATATAGGCCGGCGTAGCACATCTCATTTAATTTCCACTACGCCGGCTCAACTCAGAGAGGCAAGCACCGTATCCTCAGAGCATTTTCTTCCAACGATGCGCCGGTGCAGCGTAAATTCATAGGCGTAAGCCGGCGTAATTCTAAGTAGGAAGGAAGTGGGCGTGTTCCATTTAAATGAACCGTGACCCCATGCAAATGAAGGGCCGAACGAACGGCGCTTGCGCCGTGAAGCTGACTATGTCCCACGCCCCTCTGCGCATGCTCAGAACTAGGCCCGGCGTAATCCCTGAGATACGCCCAGGGCATAAATATGCCCAGACATGCGCCCGTCGAGCGCAAAAGTACATCCGCTTGTTTTCCCCCCTGAAGCAAGGTACTTTTTGCCGTTTGGTTTTGAACCATGTCTGCTCCAGCTTCTGAGAAGAAGGAGGAAGCTTAACTTTTTGGACCAGGAGAAGGATGTGATCATCAGGGCCATGTCGAGGTATGATGTGTCCTCCATGGTGCAGAGAGTGGCAACACCACTAAGGCCTGGAAGGCGGAGATCCTGATGCAGGTTTGCGGCAGATGTCAATGCCCTGGGATACGAGGTCATGATCTCCAACAACATCCTGAAAAAAATAAACGACCTGCGTTGCCTGGTCCGAGGTAAGTTGGCCAAGATGAGGGCACTGGAGGGGGACCAGCCACTGGAGGGTTGCCCAGTGTCTCTGCAGGCATCAAGTGGAGGGCTTTGACTCCATTGAGGATGCCTTGAGGACAGGTAAGTGTGTTTTATCTCCTATCTGGTGTGTAGCCTGTGTGGGGGTGGAAGGGAACATGTGACAAGTGTGTGGCTCCACCAACATGTGAATGTTTTGTGTCATCCACAGATGTGCAGGAGGGAGCTGGGCCATCTGATGCCGGTGGCCGTCCCACACCATCCCCCGAACATCAGTCTGAGTTTGACCCCCTGGGAAGCCGTGAGTCATCGGTGGAGGGGAGAGGCCACACCTCTCCTCAGGAGGTGGTTGAGGAGACGGTGACCAGTGACAATGTGGTTTCCCTCTACTTGGAGGAGTCTCCCCCTTTGGCCAGGCCCATTGAGACCTCCATCAGGGGAAGCCCCTCAGGGTCCTCCCCCAACAGGTCTCCCCTTCTAGATGGCCCCAAGCCTCTCCTGGCCCCAGGAAGGTGACCAGAAAGACTAGGGGGGTGTCTGAGTTCCTCCCGGAACACCTCAAGAGGGAACAGACCCGCCATCTGGGTGAGGTTGCCGTCCAGTTGGAGCGAGTGGCAGACAGCATGGCCTCCTCTGCCAACATTAATGAGAGTCTCCAGGATGTGAACGCCAACTGTGCTGCTGTGGTCACCTGCCTGGGGGATCTGCAGGCCTTGTGGAAGAGGTCCACACCCTGGCAGAGGCCGTACGTGAAAATACTGCTGTCATCCAGGCGGAGGGGAGGCAGTTAAGGCTGCTGCAGGCCGAGACCAATGCGGTCCTCACCCGCATTGCCCTGCGGTTGGAGGGCTGGCAGCCAGCCATGGAGAAACCAGGAAATGCTCCTCCTCCTCCTGATTTCCCCCCCCCCCCATGACGCTCCCATGAGGAGCCGTGGCCGTGGCACCAGGCGTGGGCCACGACGGCGCAGATGATTCCTTTTTTTTGTTGGATACTCAGGTTATGATTTTTATTTTATTTTTTGTAGACCCAGAACATGATCAGTAGTGCAGGCTACAGTGTGACTGCTGTGTGAATGTGGGGGGGGTGACACTCCTGCCAGTAAGGGGTGTCACCCTGGCTCGTCAGGGAGAAATTATCCCCACGGCCGTGTGAATGTGGTATGAATGGACAGCAACATAATTGGAGTCTTGGCGGGGCATTGCTGCTCCCAAGTCCTGCATGGTGGACTTGGGCTAATCCAATGTGGTGTGTGTGAGCTAGGGACCACAGTGGTGTGCATTCTCCTTGTGCCATGATGAATGTGTGTGTTTAACGTGCAAAGATGCCTACATGGAGAGGGTAGTGTGTCCACCTAGAGGAGGAGATAAGTTCAAGCTCCTCTGCAAGCGAGAGTTTTTTTGGATATTCCATCTTGACTGCAGGCAGCCGCGGGGACTCAACTTTGATTGGGATGTTTCACACTACCATGATTGAACATCGCCATCCCTCCCTCCTTTTTCTCCCTTCCCTCCTCTCGTGGACACACATGCCCCCCCCTTCTCTATTCCCTTTGTATTACTCTAGTTACATCATTCCCCCCCCTCTTTTTCTTCATTCCACATTCTTACATGACTTCACACACAGTGACTGTTATTTATTTACAACCTACCTCAGTATATCAGGTCTTTACATATATGTTAATGACATTATACAACATATGTACATATTGGATCACAGATGGACGAGTTTCTGCATGGGTTCGATGTGTATGCATTATTTTGCTACGGTTCACTTTTATGTAGATCCATAACTAATCAGGTTCCTCATTAAACTTACTTTGAGAGGCAGAAGGGTTCTGCTAGGAGGGGAGGAGGGGTGGGTCGGATCATATCCATATTTATAGTATTTATAGACACGGTCGTTTCATTTTGAATGCCAGTTTTGCAACTCAAGTTGTCATATCTTAACCGATGTATTTACCTTGGACTTTGATTCAGTCCATCGGTTGGCCACATAGTTACTATTGTAGTGTCCATATAATTTTACCTATTTCGTTTTGCTAACTGACATTCAATTTTCATCTTTGCATATTTTATCTTAAAATATCTTGCACCACATGAAAATATTTCTCATGCGGTGTCCCGACCCACACCAAACCCCCCCCCCCCTTCGGTTCCAACGGAGCTTCTTTGAAGCCCAAATTACGGAACATAATATCCATCACCACCTTTTTTTCTTTTTTTATAGGGGCTATATGTGCTCTCTCTTACAGCATACACTATAACTGCACCTTCTCTAACCCACGATACCATTCCTAGCTTCGTTTCACATACATTTTGATACACACACAAAGGATTATTGCTCCCACTGGTTTCACACCTTAATGGCCTTCTGGAGAGTCATGATCGGGGTTTTTTGATAAACCGATTATCTACGGTGTCCTACAGTGTCATATCACTGCTGACATAATATCTATACACACAAATTTTGTGCTTTATGGACATATTCATATATTAGATCATGATCCCCATCAGGCTATGGTTGCGATAACCATCGGTCACAAACAATTATCTACCTTTTGACACAGGGGTTTTGCCATGCTCTCAGGATGCCCCCTTTTTTTGACAAGCCCCTGAGTTTGTTCTACACTCATCCAGATTTATATATTCAGAAGGCTATTGATTAGGTTTACACCTCTATGGCCTTTGGAGAGTCATGCTTTTGTTTTCCGGTAATTAACTCTTGCACTGGAGAGTCATGCTTTTGTTTCCCGATAATTAACTCTTGCACCATACGAGTACTATGCTTCCTATTTTCGGCCCATGATTAGATACATAGAGGTCGGTACTTATATCTTGACAGTTGCCTTTTGGCAATCTCTAGACATTTATAACATTTATTCGAAGCATATGTCTAGTGCATTTTTCAGGTTTATTATACAAACTGGACACATAATTACATTATATCTTATGCCCATGACCCGACATATATTGCAGTGTCTGGATTGCTACAGGCATAAAGTTGACATACACACCCTGCGTTTGATATCAATTTTTGTACTAAATCACAACCTCCACTATATGTTTGCTAGCACCAAGTCACAGTTGATGAACTATATATAAAAATAAAAATAAAATTATAAAAATAAGATTTTAAAATTAACACAAAGATACAGGAATTAATATTTTTTATTATGAAAATCTTTTATATTTATCATTTTTATTATTTTTCTATTTCAGAAAAGTATATATAGCAAAACACAAGATAAATAAAAAATATAAAATAAAAAATGAAAAATGAAAAATAAAACATACAAAAAATAAAATATAAAAAATATAGATTTACAAGCACCTTAACCATCATTCCTATGTCTTAGTTTGATGGGGAATTTCACAATATTACACAGGAGTGCTTATATCTTTATAATAGAGTTTTCGTGCATTGTAGAAAACACAACTATTTTTATTTTTATTTTTATTTTTCAATACACTCAGAACACGCACATAAAATGCAATTTCATGTGGAGTCACGCATAGGTAACAATGGTTACTCTATTAATTCGGAAACTTTAAGGGATATATAGGTGTGTTTTTGTTATTCACATGTCTTATTTATATGTATGTTTTTTACATCTTTTTTCTTACTTTAACATGTTAATTGTACAAGAGGTCATATCACCTGCTCTACATGATTCGGATTGAATATGTATGCAATTAACTGTTTAATTGTTTGATTGATCCAGCCTCGCCATTGGCGAATGTTTTCTCACATGATGGTGGTATAGGGTATATATGTTATTTTAGTGTGAACCTGTGTTAGCCATGACTAAGCGCTGAATTGCAGCGTGAAACGCGTCGGCCATTCTGTACTCGTTGTTTGCAGTGTCTGCATGTACTTTTTACAATAAAAGACCAACTTTATTTTAAGTCATTTTGGAGTGACTTAGTCCAGAGTTTTTTTCGTCTATGTGCATCTCCTGACTGCTGTTCCCTCAGCAGACAGGGTAGCCTTGGTTAGGGGGGGCTGTGTGGCTCGGGGGTCAGGTCCTCATGTAGGTCAATCTCCAGGCCCTTTCTCACGGCGAAGTTGTGCAGCATGCAACATGCACCGATGATCTGGCAGACAAAGTTTGGGGAATACAACAGGGTACCCCCCGGACTTAGCCAGGCATCGGAAATGGGACTACAGGAGGCCAAATGTGCGTTCCACCCATAGGCGTGAGCAGCCTATTGCATTAGGGTGTGCACCTCAAACCAAAGGTCAAACACACGTGCGTCTGTGTGTGTGTATATATACGTTAAGAATTTTAATTGATCAGGATGCTGGTATGGGTTATGGTGATGATTAGGGCGCTAATATGGGTATGGCATTGATCATGGCACTGGTGTGGAGTATAGATATGGGGTATGGTGGTGATCAAGATGTTGGTATGGGGCATAACGGTGATCAGGATGTTGGTACAGTGTATAGCGGTGATCAAGATGCTGGTATGAAAGTGATCAGGGTGCTGGTGTGGTGATTATGAAATATTATGAAACATGAAACTGCTTCCCTGCTCAGTGCTGTCTCTCTCTCTCACCTCGATCTAGCATGCTGCCATGAAGCCACTTGCCTGCCGCTATTCAAGCTGTCTAGGCAGTGGCGTCTCCAGCTTTCATATTTAGGGGGGCACAGGGAGAAAAGTAGGGGGGCCAATTATAAAACGCAATATATATATATTTCAAGTATAGAATGCACTCCAGCGGTCTTGTTAGAAGCAGAGATGTTAGCTGAAGATTGCAGCTGCAAGCGGCCATTTAGATTTAGAGTGTAATTGTTATTTCAATGTTGGGCATTGTGCCCATTAGTGCTTTTTTTTAAACCCTGCAAAATAAAAAAAATAATGTGTTACTTTGCAGCACATACTACCACAGAAGAAGAAAGAAGAAATACCGGGTTCATGTACTCCAGCTGTCTGATTGGCCGTGCTGGGTTGATGTCACTCCACCGCACACAAAGCTGTGAAGCGATGCACTCTGAAGGAACGGTATATCAGTGCCATGTGCCGGTGACGTCACCGCCTGCATGCAGCGTGAATATCTCCTAAAAACATGCAGGTTTAGGAGATATTCACTGTACCTACAGGTAAGCCTTATGATGGGCTTACCTGTAGGTACAAGTGCCAAAAAAGGTTTACTTCCACTTGTTGTGGAAAATTCTATAAATGTATGTTGTCAGATGTCCCCCCAGTGTCGGTTTTGCTGTAACGCGCTCAGGTGAGCGAATGCACGCATACAGACGTTGGTGGAAGGCCATTGGGGCAAACACCTTTTCATGGAAACAGCAGATCTGCGAGCTCCTTTTAGGGACGTTAATTTATGCCTCAGCAAGGGACTGGCCACTTCTTGCCGACTGCATTAAATGACCCCAAGTGGACAGATCTGCGTACCTGGAAACTGTAGGATAACTATACGATCATTATGGTTATCTGATCCATGATTTAGTATGGTTTGCAACATTGGCTTTGGTTTGGTTTGCACACGGCTCTGGGTAGCCATGCTTCCTGATTCCTTTTTGTCTCACAGAGCATGCAGACTGCCCGCAGCCGTCTGCACAAACCACTACTAAGCATTGTTTGAATCACATGTCTGTGATTGGTTCTTTTGAATGTATACACCATGTCTGATTGGCTGTTTTGTAAAGCCACCACCTTCTTTTGTTACTCAAATTGACATAAATAAAGAGAGAAGGGGCTTGAAGTCAAAGGAGTGATGACTGAGAGCTGAATGGAATGAGAACAGGCTGGTGTGAGGTCTCTTGCTTGTATGAATGGCAGAGAATGATGGTGAGTGAATCTATTTAGCTTAATTATGGATTATTTCATTAAGATGAATAAGACACAAGATATCTGTCTGTCTGCTTTGCAAACAGCCAGAATTTCTACGACACACTTTAAGGGCTGCAAAGAAGCCAGAGAGCTATTTAACCAGTTCCCGACCCCCGCATGTACATATACGTCCACAATATGGCACGTACAGGCACATGGGCATACACGTACGTCCTTGCCTATTAGCGGGTGGGGGGTCCGATCGGGACCCCCCCTCTACATGCGGAGGTCGGGTCCGCTCGGGGAGCGATCCGGGACCACGGCGCGGCTATTTGTTTATAGCCGCTCCGTCGCGATCGCTCCCCGGAGCTGAAGAACGGGGAGAGCCGTATGTAAACACGGCTTCCCCGTCCTTCACTATGGCGGCGCATCGATCCCGTCATTCCCTTTATAGGGAAGACACGATCGATGACGTCATTCCTACAGCCACACCCCCCTACAGTTGTAAACACATACTAGGTGCACCTGTGGTTAACTCCCAAACTGCAACTGTCATTTTCACAATAAACAATGCAATTTAAATGCATTTTTTGCTGTGAAAATGACAATGGTCCCAAAAATGTGTCAAATTGTCCGAAGTGTCCGCCATAATGTCGCAGTCACGAAAAAAATTGCTGATCGCCGCCATTAGTAGTAAAAAAAAAAAAATAATAAAAATGCAATAAAACTATCCCCTATTTTGTAAACACTATAAATTTTGCGCAAACCAATCGATAAACGCTTATTGCGATTTTTTTTTACTAAAAATAGGTAGAAGAATACGTATCGGCCTAAACTGAGGAAAAAAAATGTTTTTAATATATGTTTTTGGGGGATATTTATTACAGCAAAAAGTTAAAAATATTGCATTTTTTTCAAAATAGTCGCTCTATTTTTGTTTATAGCGCAAAAACTAAAAACCGCAGATGTGATCAAATACCACCAAAAGAAAGCTCTATTTGTGGGGGGAAAAAGGACGCCAATTTTGTTTGGGAGCCACGTCGCACGACCGCGCAATTGTCTGTTAAAGCGACGCAGTCCCGAACTGTAAAAACACCTTGGGTCTTTAGGCTGCATATTGGTCCGGGGCTTAACTGGTTAAAGAATCAGTCATACTTTGTCCCATGCCAACACCAGAAGCTCTCCCAGACCACTTCCTTGTTTGTACCACAAACAACTCCTCTTCTCATATCAATCTGCCAATGATGACAGCCCTGAGTCCCAGCAGGCTACTATAGACTAAGTGTCAGGAGATGCAAGATTGCTCTGCAGACCACAGATAGTTCCTGACACCCCTCCACCATTGCTTATTAGCTAGAAAAAGTATAATACTGCCTCTCACTATGGTGCATGGGTGTTGCTAGGATTGTGAAATACCTAGGGAACACAAACATTTTTAAAATGTAAGCACTTTGCATGCCCACTAAGAATGTTGGTATGCTGAGACAACACCCGACAGTGGGAGTGGCCTAAGAGAAATAGGTTAAATAGAATCCGATAAATGTGCATAGAAACTAAAGTGCTTAGTGTAATTCACTAAAAGATTTAAAAAAAAATGATAACATGGAGAAAACAGCACACTGCATTACGTGTGAATGAACAAACACTTTGAGAAATACCTAAATATTAAATAGATGTGCTGATTCGTGCCGATTGCATTCTGTGCAAAATTTATTAAAGTGTTGAGTGCAAACAAAGTGATGCATACATAACTAAAAAAAAGTGAATAAAGTTGAAACCATCAGATTAAATTCATGTATGCATTACAAACAAAAGCGGATCTCCTGATGGCTATTAGCTGTCATTTCATTGTTCCTCCACCAAAAATAAAGTGACATGTGCAATAAAACAAAAGTTCACCTGTATATTTAAGATCTTTACACCCACTTTGGTGCGCCACCACCACCACATCTGTGAGCATACAGGGCGCTGCCAGAGGCTGCTGCCACAATTCATAGGCCCAAACACACTTGATTGTAATCTGGCAGCACCACCCCACTCTGACTGGCTCCAAATGAATAAACTACATTACAATTTTTAAAGGTTTGCCAACTGACATCATCACATGGTAGCTGCAGTCATAATATATGCATGGAAAATAAATCCTACCATAGTGCATAAACCCTTTCAAAGATTATTTATTTGAAAGTTCAAGTATTACACTTTCAGATTTCAGTACAAATAAATAGCCCCTGCCCTCACCTATAACTGACCTTTGCAGCAAGGAGCACATGGAAGGGCAACGCATGCAAAACAAAACCAAAGATATTCCCAGATCAACTTACTGACCAGCCTGCTAACCAATCAAATTATTCTGTCTAATAGTGTGCGTTAAAAGCCGGCGTTTAGTCAGCACACATTTGCATGCGTAAGCTACAGAGCCGATCAAGGCATCCTATTTTCTGTAGTCCTAGCTCTAAATTTTGAGAGCCTCCACAGAAACTTCCAACCAGTAATAGGCTTACACCCAGAGGCGGCTCTAGGCTTTGTGAGGCCTTAGGCAAAACGTAGACATGAGGCCCCACTCTCGCCCATAATGGGGAAAAAAATTCAAGCGGAATTTTTTTTTTTTTTATAAATCGCCTATATTAAGAGCCTTAAATACTATGAACTATGAATTCATCATTTCTAAAATGTTTTCTTACCAATTATTCTCTAATCAAATATCATTAAACATAGGGTGGATATTTATATATATATAATTTTTTTTATTACACCCACACAAATATAGATACAATTTGTGCAGCTGCTACTAGCAATGTGTAACTATAACAAAAGTCAAAACCATATTTCTACATTTACATGAAGTTCAGGTTAATATAACCCAACACAGAGTTCCCCCTTACACCAGAGTCTGCAGGATTCCCCCTTAAAGCGCAAGGGGAAATTTGAGGGAATGCTGCAGACTGGTGTAAAGGGGAACTCTGATGTAAGGTGGGCTCTGGTGACCAAAGATCACCTTATATGAGTGCACAGCATTCTCATTTACATCAGAGTTCCCCTTTACATCAGGGTCCACAGAGTGTGCAGGCATGATACAGGAGATGGTCAGAGACTGTGCGCGCATGATACAGGAGCGGACATGATACAGGAGATGGTTATAGACTGTGCGGACATGGACATGCAATGTGGTGCCAGGACAAGGTCATCCAGTGCCCAGGGCGAAGTTGACAAACTGCACCTCCTCACCCGCTCCCCAGGTGGAGTAGGGGCTGGGGTGCAGTTTGTGGCGACATGTGCAGTTTAATAGAAGTACGTATTTTATTTTGCAATAAAGCTATGGGCCAACAGTGATGTAGAAAAAAATTATCAGTGCGAGGAAAAAAGCCTGTGTGTGTTGTGTCACTAGAATGAAATAGATGCCCCTGTGTCTGTGGTGTCTAATGCGGAGTCCCGGCTGTTGATTGGATAGATTGATAGCAGCAGCTGTCAATCAAATTCAATAATGTGCCTAAATGGCGGGCCGGCATTTGTATCTATAAACGCAAATGCTGGACTCAGGAGCACGCCCGCAAGATAACCCCTCAGGAGAGTGCTTCTCCTAGTGGGGTTGTCTGATGCGGGGAGGAACCGCCGAGGGACCCCAGAAGATGTGGATTAGGGCCACTCTGTGCAAACGAGCTGCACAGTGGAGGTAAGTATAACATGTTTGTATTATGTATGTGTTATTTTTAAATAACAATCGCTTTAAGGCCTCATTCACACAGGCGGACTCCGTCGCTACGGAGTCCGCCTGCTCCCGCCAGCTCAGCGGGAGATCTGTCCGCAGATCTCCGCTGAGCCGACGGATGACAAGCTCCTCTCTGCTCACTGAGCGGGGAGGGGCTTGTCGGGCACCGCTGTCTCCTATGGAGCAATCTGATGAAAACGGACAGCATGTCCATTTTCATTAGATCTTATCCGATCCGCATGGATGGATGGGGACGCGTTTTTAGCGGATCGGGTCGGATGTCAGCGGACATGTCTCCGCTGACATCCGACGCTCCATAGGGATGCATGGAGAAACTGAACGGTCCGTCCGTGTGAATGAGGCCTAAAGGGCTCTGTGTGGCTGTGATTGGGGATTGGCGCAATCAGAGCGAGAAGGCAGCTCTGGTGCTAAATCTTGTGTTCCATTGCCAGCCTAAAATTCTTCTAAGATTTCTTGTAATATATTAGCAGCTACATTCTGTTATCCTAAAATGATTGATAATGTGTCACTGCAGAAATGTTTTTTACATTTATAACTGAATAGGACACTGATCACAGGCTTGGATCTTAATTCTAGTAGACCCTCAGAAAACATGCCTTTAGTAAATGTCCAGTGAAGTTTTATGATCCTGGGAAGTAGTGAAGTTTTCCTGGTCTGTGATCTTGTCAGAGTTGCAGGATACTGATAATTTACCAGTAATCTGCAAGCACTCACTGCAGACTGACACACACAGGACGTTTTACACCAAACCTGCTTGATCTGAAAATAGATTAGCAGCTTCCATGGACTGAATGCAGAGCTTGTGAGCTGATCTGGGGACTCGGGGGAGAGCTCATGTAACTGCTGGGCTGGACAGTGATCGGTGCTGCAGAGTGTGCAGTGTGATGAACTCTCTCTGGCTGCTCCACCCACCTCTGCTGCTGCTGCTCACTGTGCAAGCTCCGACCCAGCCACTCAAACCCAGGAGGATCGTCCTTCTAATATGGGTATTCGTGTGGCTGCAGCTACGGATAGAAGGCACACAGTGTGCACAACCTCAGCTCAGTCAGGTCTTCTTTTGCACTGAATAAGCATAGAGTGCAGCTCGCAATCCAGCCCCCCCTCCTTCCAGCACTGGTGTCGGCTTTCGGAGAAGGCTAGGTCATGAGCTGTTCTCAGTGTGAGGAGGATTTTACAGCCGGTGATCTGACATGCTGGTTCCAGCTATCGTGGAAGTTCCAGCGCATGCGCGAACTGATGCGCTGAGATGGTTCCAGCCATCGGGAAAGTTCCTTCAAGCACTGCGCAGGTGCAAACTTGCTGACGGAAATCCCCGAACGGCGGCCAGCATCCAGGGCGACGTGGATAGTGAGGTAAGTGGCCAGTCGGCCTCACGTCCTCGCTGCGCTCGGACGGCTCGCTTCGCTCGCTCGGCCTCCTGGCTCTTTTTTTAACATCCTCCAATCCACGGGGATGTTAAAGAATGAGCCTGGATGCCGGGCGAGGTTCGGGGATTTCCGTCGGGAAGTTTGCGCCTGCGCAGTCAGTGGAGGAACTTCCCCCATAGGGGAACATTCAGGACAAGTCACCGGCACGCCTGGAACCTTCATAGCTTTACCCGCTCGGGACACTGACCAGGCACATTGCCTTTCACACATTCGGCAAAGTAGGCGGGTGCGAGGCCTTAGGCCTTTGCCTAATTAGAGAGCCTCTGCTTACACCACAGACAATCCACAAAGTGCACACCACTCTGGACATCACTGCTTCAGCTCTGCCCCTCCGCTAAAGCCTGCTGTCAGCTGTCACAGAGCTGGTCCAGGCTCTGCAGGAATAATAACCAGTGGTTCAGGGGACAATAAACCCATGGCTCAAATGCCTATTTTTTTGCCTCCTTACTGCAAATGTACTGAGCCCTTACATTGGTGGTATATGTATTTAGTGGCATATATATTTATCAGATTAGTTAAAAAGAACTTTATGGTAACATGATGAGAGAGAGGGAAAGTTCACTTTACTTAGATTGAGATTGACTCCAAACCAGGGCTCAATCACACTAGTGGTTAGGGGATTGGAAATGTCTTCAATTGAGACACATTTTTACCACCCCCAACTCCTACCCTTTTAGCTGCATAGGCAGCAGCTGGAGTTGTTCACATGCTGTGGTTTGGATGTTTTTTTGTCATGGTGGGAACCTGTGGCTTCTGGCAGGAGCTACCACCCACTGAAAACAGCCCATTCAAGTGAAAGGAGATGCTCTGCAATGCACACAGTTGTGGTGCACTAGTGTGGGGTTCAAGGAGATAAAGCAGGCGGGGAGGAGGTGATAGAACACCTTCTCATCACCCGTCTAATGTTTTCTAAAAAGCAATCTAAATGTTGATTGCTCTTCAGAGGGCAAAACAAGTGTGCATGAGCCAAAATGGTTTAAAGATGGAGCTAGGAAAGGGACAGAATGCACAGATCTCATGGATTTCTCCCTATCACAGAAGTCTCTGCAATAAACATGATTCTTGCTGATATAAATCAATGTATGAGGTGTGTGTGTGTTCTGTTGTCTGATGCTGAGGATCTAACAGCCTGATAATTACACCATACATAACTTATAAGAGTATGTCTTCCCCTTGTCCTGTCCTCCTCTGGAGAACACTGCTGTCTGTCTGTACTGAACGCAAACCTATCACTCTACAAGCTGCTGCACAACCTTCTTCTCCCCTCCATGAAGAATGCATTAAAAAAAGACTCACATGGGAGTTGGAGAGCTGGGACGTCTAGCTTCTTCTTTTTCCTCTGGAGCTGCCTGAAATCAAAACAAGGCAGCAGCAGAAGTGGGAGGGATTGTAGCAAAGGCACAGCATGATTGGATAATAGCAGGTGCTTCCAGGATCCCTCCCCCTTATGCTGCACAGGAATGAGAACCTGTAGCAACTGACATGCTGTTTGCCAATCTCTGGACACACAGGGGCAGGCTGAGGGGCGGGAGTGTCGCTGGTAGCAGCACACCCAAATATCTTTCAGAGGCAGCTGCTGAAAGGGTGCTATATGAAATTATGGGGGAGCTACAGCACCTACCTGTATCAGTGCCTCATTTTAGTGTCTCCTAACAGTGCTCATGAATGCCATCTGCTTACTGCTTTCCAGCAGGGATCTGAGCTGAGAGCGTCTCTAGGGTTGCCACCTTTTCTTCAAGCCCCTTTCACACTGGCTTTCTGATCAGGCCTGTCAGTTTTTCAGGCGGACCTGATCGGAGCCTTCATTCACCTCTATGGAGCGGCAGATAATATCGGAAACATGTTCGCTAACACCTGCCGCTATGTAAACCGATTCTGTCCGTGAAATCCAGACGGATGGTGACCCTATTTTCCATCCGTCTAGCAGATCGGATGAAAATGGAGAACAGAGCTCTGACAGGTCCATCTCTGCAGTGAGCGGAGACAGACCTGTCACCTGCCTGCTCAGTGGAGATCAGAAGATCGATCCCCCGTTAAGCAAAATGGAGTCTGCTGGCAGGATCTCCCGTGTGAAAGATCCCACTAGCATATGGCACTGTACCATTACTTAAAGCGGAGATCCCACATAAACAAAAACATTTTGTAAAAGCCAGCAGCTACAAAATACTGCAGCTGCTGACTTTTAATAAATGGACACTTACCTGTCCTGGGTGCCCCGCGATGTCGGCATCCAAAGCCGAGCAATCGCTTGTCTCTCGGCTGCTCCCGCCACCTTCCTCTGTGAGGGAATCAGGAAGTAAAGCATTGCGGCTTCACTGCCCGGCTCTCTAATGCACATGCACAAATCTTGCTGCACATCCTTACTGGTCCCCGCTCTCTTCTGGGACCTGTGTATTTCCCAGAAGGCAGCTGGGGGAGGATGGGAAGGGGCGTGACTCCCGTGGGAGTCTAGTCCCAGAAGTGGGTGCAGATACCTGTATAATACAGGTATCTGCACCCCCTCCCCCCTGAAAGGTGCCAAATGTGACCCCGGAGGGGGGGAGGGTTCCGAAAAGCGGAGGTTCCCTTTTTGTGTGGACCTCCGCTTTAACTCAACCCATTTAACTGAATGGGGCTGTGCAACAACTGTGTGCAATGCACAATAGCTACAGCATAGTGGCATGGGATTTTAGGGGTTAAAAAGAGGTGGTGAGGAAAAAACATAATGCTTCTTCACCACCTGTCACATACTTCTAAGAAATAATCCACTGTGGATTACTCTTCAGAGTGCTCTGCGACTTTGTTTACACTTGTGGTTGGGGGACAGTAAAAAATAGAGAGGCACACGCAGCAGTCACAATTCTTTACATCACAGTGTGGCAAAAATTTAGGCCAGATGTACAACTTACGGCGATCCACGAACGTACGTGCGTGCGCCGCGCGTATCTCCCTCATTTGCATAGGAAATCAATGGAAGCGCCAGATGCGTCCAGCGTATAAATGCGCCTGGGTTGGAAAGTTACGTCGGTCGGAAGAAGCATATTTTCAGGCGTATCTAGTTCTGTGGATACGGCACATAGTTACGCCACGCATCTCGAGATACGCCGACGTAAGTGCTTTGTGGAACTGGGCCTAGGTGTTTGCACTATACAATCTCTGATTGCTCAGTTTCAAAAACAATCTTACTTAAAAAGGAAAAGCCTAATCCTGCTATTAGATTAAAGATTAACACACACCCCCACTATCACCAGTCACCCTTCAAACGTAAAGACAATTTTCATTACACACTTCGAACTTCAGACCCTGAACCAATTGTTCAGCCATGTCCTTACAGGTCTTGGCAGCATCTTGTGCCCCCAGCTCCTGCAGCAGGAGCTTCGCCCTTTCAGTCAGAGTCTGTGATACTAGAGACCCAGCCAAGACCGGTCTCAGCGGGGTCCCTAAAGGCAGGAGCCCCTGCCACGGACAACGTGGCGGCTTTGCTCCATCTGGACACTGGAGGGTCCACAGGAGGAGAGACCCACCTTCTTACAAAGGGGTTGCAAAGCATTCATGGACAGCAAAATAACATTCTGCTGTGTAACAATAAATTGACCAAATAAGGAACACATTTGTAGTGCGCTGCGGTTTGCGGAACCCAAAAGGGACCGGTACCTCTGGTACCTCCGCCAAAACCACAAACCGTTTAGTTTCATGAAATGTTGGTATGCAAGGCAGGCACACTACCACTGAGCTATAAGCTCTAACCGCAGAAAATAAGAGCTCCAATAAATTACTTGTCAGCAGATGACCCTGAAGCAGAGTCATCCTCACCCTCCGCGTGGGTTAAGCCTGCATCCTCTGACACCACAGAACCAGAGCCAGACGCAATAGCCGGGCATGGCCCAGTGTCAGAGGCATCCCCAGAAGCAGGCTCAGGGAGGGGCGCTTTTTTACCCCCCATTCAGGCACTAGCTGCTTCAAACCAGATGAGAAAAAAACTCCCACAACAGATGTGGCAGGGGGAGGGGCATCAAGGGTTAACTCAGGCATTAGTGGGGAGGATAGTACCTAGTACAGGCTCCATAGTGTCCCACCGCTGTGTTACCCAAACTGCTAAGCAGAAAACCACCCACGGTCACCTCCCGGCCGTTTTACCAAGCATGAGGGCCCCCAGGGAACTCACCACCCCGCCTGGTGCAACTCGCTCTGGGAGGAGCCTGATGGTGTGCTGAGAAGCCGGCCGCGCTGCTGACTGTCCCCACAGAGAGATTCGCGGTCTCTCCGAGCGCTAAAACGGCCACACGAGGCCAAACGAAAATTCAAGATGGCCGCCGTAATGAAAAAAAATGCCAAGGACCACAAGAAAATGTCCGCCGAGCTATATAAGGCGCGACTAAGGCAAAATGGCGGCCGTTGCGCATTTTTTGTTTTTAAATACAGACACAGCCAGCAGCTCACAGCAGCACAAGCACACAAAGACCCAGCTAACACACAGGCCCCGGTGTAATAAAGAGACCCCAGAAAAGCCCCCCTCGCAGCCGCTACCCAAAAGGGAAGGAGGGAGAGGAATAAGGGAGAGAGGAAAGCAGGGCAAACCCTCAGTCGACCTCCCCTGAGAAAATTCCAGCCAGACCACTTACCTGAGCAAGGGGTCCATACTTACTTGTCCTGCGACCACCGGCTGGAGGTATCCCAGACAGAACCAACGTCCGCTAAATGGCATGGCTGTCGACCAGACACTGTGACAAAGCCATAAAAGACCGGTCATGTGTGTGCCCTAGAACCAAAGTTTCCCGGCTGCCCCTGGAGCAACAGGGCCTGTCGTGGACGTCCCAAAGCTGAGCTAAGGGCCGGCACATGCTCGATGGCCGAACATGGGGGGACTACAAGAGTCAAGACCCAGCCTGTCACCCAGTCGGCTGTTGATAGAAGAATCACAGGATTCAAAAATGCAGGAACAAAATATTAAAAAGCGAAAAAAAAATTGCAAGAAAAAAAAACGTTCAGAGTACAGGACTCTAGAAGTGCCTGACCTCTTTGGGGGTGTGGCTGAACATGGCGGAGTAGAGACACACGGAGTTTGAGCTCCCGGACCTCCATGCTTCCGTGCCTAATATAGATGCCTAATATAGATGAGGTGCGGACCAACAAGACTGCGGTATGAATAGAGACCGCAAATGTAAACTGCTCGCTTTATCTAAAAAGTCCACGGGGAAGAGTGTGCAAGGGGACATACAGCGGTACCTGTCGGCGCCGTCACCGTTACCACCACCGCTGTCAAACCCACCGGCTCCTCGTCGGAAATCCATGAGTAAGGTGGCAACTGGGTACTGGGTCCCGACGCACATAGAGCCGCATACAGGACAGCGGCAAAGCCTCTCCGGGTCAAGGATCGAGCGGAAGGCAGAGGTGCCCCCCCCTGGCTGGAGGTCAAGTGTGTACACTGGAGGAGGAGGATAGTGGGGCGAGTATGGAGATCAGCGACATCAGGGCTTTGCTGGAAGCACTTCCTACGCGGCAAGACCTGGCAGCTCCCCACGAGACAGGACATGGGGGCTCTAATCCAACGAGTAGAGGAAGCACACCGCCACGATATGGAGCTGGTAAGAGCTGAAGTTAATATCTTATCAGAAAAAGTGGCAGGGGGAGAGAGTGCTATAGACACATTGGAACAGCGTATAGGAGAGCAGGAAAAGCGACAGTATATACAAGCGGATTTAATTTCAGGTTTACAGTTGCAAACAGAAATGCTTGACAGGAGCCGCAGAAATAATCTACGAATTTGGGGTCTCCCGGAGGCCCCTGAGACAGAGTCAGAAGAACAGGAAGATTTGGAGAGGAAAGTAAGGGTGATATTCAAAAGCATTTTAAAAGTAACCACCATTGATTTGGTAATGGACAGAATACACAGAGCCTTAGGCCCTAAGTCACAAGATCCCACAAGACCAAGAGATATAATATGTCGGATAAATAAATATCAACAAAAGGAAACAATTCTTAGGGCAGCCTGGAATATCGGGGACATTGTCCATGAGGAAGCACACATTAAAATTCTGCCAGATTTATCACGGGCTACATTGCAGCGGAGGGCATGTTTGAAGCCCATACTTGATCGAGCTAGAGATCAGGGGTTCACCTATAGGTGGGGTTACCCACTAACAGTTACATTTAGAAAGAGCTCATCTACTTACACTCTTATGCCGCGTACACACCATCACTTTCTGCGATGAAAAAATGCGACGGTTTATGTGCTTGAAAAAAACGACATTTTTCAAACTTCAATTTGAACAACGACGTAGCATACACACCATCACTTTTTCACAACGCTCTAGCAAAGCGCAGTTCCGTCAATCACGCACAACGTCACTATAAAGGGTCGTTTCCATGCGGAAGACGGCCTCTTTTGCTGATATCGTGTTGCTGCGTGTTAGTAAAAGTTTGGTGAGAGACGATTCGTGATTTTCAGTGTTTGTGCTTTAAATTTCGTTTTCTGTCGTACAGTTTGTCTATTTGTCGTCGGATCTGTGATACAGTGCTTGTACTAAGGACGTATTTGTTTTGGCATTACGTTTTGTGTGCACTGTGCTGTTTAGCAGGTCGTTCTTCAGAGGCCATTCTGTACTTCAGGGCGTAATTTTTAGTCTGATCTGATTTGACGACCGTTTTCTAGCCATGTTGCGGGTACGAACTCTTCGCCGAGATCGTGCTGTGCTTGTTGTTAGGATGTGTGCTGCATCCCGGCGACAGTCCATGAACAGGGTGAGGAGGAGGTTGTGGACCAAGAACTGGTTGCTATGCAGGGACCAGTTCTCTCATATGCCTCTGCTGCGGGAGATCCGAGAAAATAACCCTGATGATTTCAGGAATTTTCTTAGGATGTCTGACCCCGTATTTCAGCAGCTTTTGGCTTCGGTGTCGCCATATATCACCAGGCAGGACACCGTTATGCGGGAAGCCATCACTGCTGAGCAGAGGCTAGTTGCAACGTTGCGCTACCTTGCAACAGGGAGAAGTCTGCAGGACTTGAAGTTCTCGACGGGCATCTCCCCCCAGGCTCTGGGCCTCATAATCCCGGATACCTGTTCGGCCATCATTCAGGTTCTTCAGGAGGACTATGTTAAGGTAAGTGGTGTTCTTTCAATGGTCAAACTATGGCCCTAAAAAAAAAAAATTACCTGTTTCTAATATGCTCAGAATGTTCACTTTGTCTCCATGTATGCTGTTCTACACAATTTGTAAAGCCCTACATGTTTATTGTATTTAGCCAACCTGTCCATCATTCTATGTTGTGGCCAAACCCACCTAGCATAGTCCCTATATCCCCGTTTATTTGTGGCCTCCATTGTAGTGCTGCATTTTGTGTGTCCCTATATCACCGTTTATTTGTGGCCTCCATTGTAGTGCTGCATTTTGTGTGTCCCTATATCCCCGTTTATTTGTGGCCTCCATTGTCCACCCCCCCCCCCCCCCCCCAAGATTGTTTGACTACATACTAATAATTATTTTTATTATTATTTTTTTTTCTTTTTTGTGGGGTGGTTTCTCAGGTGACAAACTCATCTTGGGCCCCCACTCCCCCTAATTATATTTTTGGAACATCAGAGGGGGTGATTAATATGCTTAGTGTTCACATGTTAATAATCTTAACCTTTTTTCTTTAAGTTTTGGTGGGATCCCTTGAAATTGTAGATATATTCTGTTCACAATGTTTGTTTGAATGGATTTTTTCTTATCTTTCTATCCAGTTCCACACCACAGGAATGGCAGACTGTGGCAGCGGACTTCTCCCAGCGTTGGAACTTTCCGAACTGCGGAGGAGCCATTGATGGCAAGCACATCCGCATTGTGCCCCCACCCCATAGTGGATCCCATTTCTACAACTACAAGGGGTTCCACAGCGTTGTTTTGATGGCGGTGGTCTCTGCCAACTATGAGTTATGTATGTGGATGTAGGAAAAAATGGTCGGATGTCGGACGGCGGTGTCTTTGCAGAGACGGAGTTCGCCCAACGGCTTCAGTCGGAGGACCTAGGATTGCCACCTGCGGAGGAGAATGAAGAGGGGCTGCCCTTCGTGTTTGTTGCAGATGAGGCTTTTGCTTTGGGTCCCCACCTCATGAGGCCATTTCCCGTACGCACCCTCACCAATGAGAGGAGGGTTTTTAATTATCGGCTGGCCAGAGCAAGACGTGTGGTAGAGAATGCCTTTGGAATCATGGCCAGCCGATTCCGATTGTTTTTAACAGCAATCAACCTTGCGGAATACAAATGGAATCACGTTATTTTATGTTGTTGCATTCTCCACAATTTTTTAAAAAGACATTCCCAAAATTACCTCACGGTATTGCCTGATGAGGCAGATGTTGTGGCTCCGGAGCCGGGACGTGAGGCTAGCCATAGAGGCTTGGCCCCCCAAACCGCACGTGCAGTGCGTCAATCCTATGTGGACTTTTTTATGGGGAGGGGGCCATTGCAATGCCCGATCTTCATTAACTAATAAAATATTCTTTTTTCTTGATTAAACAGTGTAAATTTATTTTGTATATTATTTATTTTTTTGTGTATTGTTTCTTTTTCCTAGGTTCTCATCCAGCCATGTGTTTGGGATGTCCTAAATTCCCATGTGTAAATCTTAATAACTCTACAAATATGCCTGAGTAATTTAATGAGTCAGCATTGATACCAATAACTACACACACATTTTTTGGAGTACAATAATTTTTTTTTTTTTTTGTCTTTTTTTTAATTAGTATAAAATTGAATCTTTTTTTTTTGAAATTATTACAAAATAAAAGGACCACAAACAATTAAACCCTCCCCAAAACATTAATAAAAATTTTTAGCTGACGTTCCAGCGTCTTCGCTTTGTGGTGAATTTCCCGGCAGGCCAGACGTATGTCCTCGACTTGGGCCCTGCATGTGAGAACCTCGCCGATGAGGAGCTGGGCACTATACGTGTCCAGTCCCTGACCAGCCCGATTTCCTCCTGAAATGTGGAACCAAAACATGTGTTAAAAGATTGTATGCCTATATCTATATTCCCTGAAAATGTGGTATATGTTACTTTACCGGATGTTGTGGCAGGTTCCCCTTCATCTACATCCCTCGGGGGTGTGGCTTGGTTGGCTTGTGCCTCCTGCCTTGCTGCTTCATTGTGCCCTACGAGATTGAAGAAAGGGAAAACAGGAGGTTAAAACTAGGGTTGTCCAGATACCGATACCAGTATCGGTATCGGGACCGATACCGAGTATTTGCGGGAGTACTCGTACTCGCGCAAATACCCCCGATACCTAAATAGAATACTTCCCCCCCCCCCCCCGCCGCATCGAGGGACATGGCTAGAGGGACATTGCTGCATATGTGAGGGACATTGCTGCATATGTGAGGGACATGGCTAGAGGGACATTGCTGCATATGTGAGGGACATGGCTAGAGGGACATGGCTGCATATGTGAGGGACATGGCTGCATATGTGAGGGACATGGCTAGAGGGACATGGCTGCATATGGGGGGGACATGGCTGCATTTGGGGACACGTTTAAAAAAAGTATCGGTATTCGGTATCGGCGACTACTTGAAAAAAAGTATCGGTACTTGTACTCGGTCCTAAAAAAGTGGTATCGGGACAACCCTAGTTAAAACATTAAGAGCGGCCTGAAATGACCCAAAAATATTTGAAAAAAAAAAGAGGGCAATATTGTTGTTTTTAAAAAGCGTTCAAATAAAATAGACCAGTATTTAATCCATTCACAAAGTAATGTCAAATCTGGTGACAATTGGTTTATTTTTCTATATGTAAGCTAACCAAGTATCCCCTGGATCTGCTCACCCCTGTGTGTGACCCAACATAGGTTGTGATTGTGACAAACAATTGTGCTACTGAGTACACATGTTCAATAAAAAAATGATGAGCAAACGCTCCTTTTTGGGAATCTCAACGTATTTAAGTTTGTGCAAAAATAAGCTGAAACACATTGACATCAATACCAGAATTGAAGACACCTTTTAAGCCCCAAAAATGTCACAACTTTCATATTTGTGTCGAATAATTGGTCCTAGGAGTCGTCGTTCATTCGCCCACAATTCCTACATTTACGTTTTTATTTATGATACAGTGCTTCAACTCCCCTTTGCACATGCAAACTAGGCATTATGCCATTTCTCAGTAATATGGTATTGGATTATTGAAAGTCAGCGAATGAACGACGACTACGACGACTGAATCATGCGTCCACATTCATAATATTAATTATGGTCAACCTGCAAAAAAAAAAAAACATGGCACAAAGAACACACCGAAATAATTAATACACATGGAAAAAACTTACTTCTTCTTCGAATCACCCTATTTATGTTGGCAAGTTGGTGGGGTTCCCTCTTCTTTAAATCTGACCACCTTTTGCGCAGGTGCTCTCTGCTCCTGCATTTTCCAAACTTCCGCTGGAGCCTACGGATGACCTTCTCCATTATTTTGGCTTTTACTTTATTTGGATGCATGTAGGGGCCATGCTTGGCATCATAGTCCTCCCTCCTCAATATGGTGACCATTTCCATTATTTCATTAAATGTCATGTTGGATGCTCTGCATCGGGATCTGCGGCGTGGTTGGGCCTGGCCTGCCTCCTGGCTTGAGCTGGAATTGTCATCCATGTTCTCCATCATTTCTCCCTCACCAAACGACAGAGAAGGGGCGTGGAAAGGACGATACCGAACGTCAGGGGCGGGGTGTCGTGCGGAGCGTCACACGTGCGTAGTGTAAAAAAGGATCGGACGTGTTTGTAAACGGCGTGCATAGTCTGTGGAAGAAGGCGGAAATCACGATCTTTGCTAACGACGATACGCAAGTTATTTTTTGCGACTTTATTATAGTGAAGAGGGAATGAGTTTGTGGGCTAGTTAGGGGAAGTAAGCTAGTGGCTTTAATGACATTATGTTTTGGCTTCTGTTTCATGTGCAGAAAGAATGGATCCCTTCAAGGATGCGGAGTTCCTGACAGAATTTATTCAAAAATGGAAGGAACATCCTGTTCTGTGGCAAACCAAAAATACAATCAATAAAAACAAAGATGCCAGGGAAAAAGCAAAAGAGAGCATGCTTGAATTTCTGAAAACAAGGGTCCCCAACGCCACAAAAGCCACAGTGAAGAGCAAAATAAATTCCATCAGGGGCACCTACAGGGCCCAACGGGTCCAAGTCCTGGCCTCAATGAGGTCTGGGGCTGCAGCTGACTCCATCTACAAACCAACCCTGTGGTACTACAGTCAGCTGCAGTTCCTGGACAACCACATTGAGACCAGGGCATCCATGTCTACCCTTCCCCCAAGAGGTAGCTCCCAGCTTCCCAGCAGCCAATCCTCCAGTCTTCTCTGCAGACAAGAGCAGGCAAGCTCGGAGGAAGAGCAAGAGTTCCTGGAGGGATTTTTTCAGAGAGGCCAGTAGGGGGGAGTAACGCAATACACCTGCAAGGGGTCCCAGATGGAAAACACCCTTTTTGAGTACAATCTAGTTGACACGAAATTTACTAATTAATTTTTGGGGGAAAAGGCCACTTATTTCCTAAATTAGGCCTGCAACAACCCACATAATTCCAGGGGGACCATGTCTGAAGGTGTGTAAGGGGCCACATAATTAGGGATGGCGACCCTGTGTGTAATATATATTGACATTCAATTTGCATCACTCATGATTTAAAAAATGTGTGTGATTAATGACAAACACAAATAAACTGTTCCTTTTTTTTGATACACAGGCAGACCAAAGTCAGGAAGAGACAGGGCCCACAGTGAGCCAGGAAGAGACAGGGCCCACAGGGAGCCAGGAGGAGCCAGGGCCAACTGCAAGGCAGGAGGTGGCAGAGCCCACTGGGAGCCAGGAGGTAGCAGGCCCCAGTGGGACCCAGGAGGCACGCCGGCGGGATACCATCTCCCAGATCCCTCCATTCCACAATCCCGCTAAACGACTCAGGAGTCTGCGACAAATGGAGGAGGAGACCCAGGGCCTGCTTCGCCAAGCTACTGCGGCCATCCGAGAGCCACCCAGTGAAGTTGAGGGGTTCGCAGCGCTCATTGCAGCCAAGCTCTACAATCTGGAGCAGAGCCAGCGTGTGCGCTGCGAACAACTCATCTTCAAAGCCATAAGCATGGAATCCCTGGGGCAGCTCGATGACGACACCGACATTGTGCGGATTGCTCCTCCTGTCCTTGCTGCTCCTCCTGCTCCTGCTCCTCCTCTTCATGAGGCTGCTCTGGCTCCTGGCACTTCATCTCCTCCAGGAACCCAGCCCCCAAGGACTCGGGCTACAGGGAAGGCTGCAGGGAAGACTGCAGAGAAGGCTGCTGGGAAGAAAAAGCCCAAAAAATAAAACGGTGCCCCTGATGGAATTTTAATGTTGACTCACAGGCTGAATTGGTGGCTTCGGGGACCCTTGTTTTCAGCAAAGTTCAAGCATGCTCTAAAGTGCTGCCTTCCTTGGCATCTTTGTTTTTATTATGTTGTGTTTTTGGGTTGTCACCATTTTTTTTGTGAATTTTTGGGCAGAATAAATGCAATGTTAATTTTTCAGCCAAATTTGACCATGTTTCTTTATTGTAGATTTGAGAGATCATTAGTGAGTGGGCAGACCCATTCCCAAAAAGTTCTTGCAAACATTAACAAGGTCAAAAAACATGCTTGTGGGTGAGTTCCACAAAAAATTATGTTGTTGCAGCCACTTCACACACTCCCAAATCAACACAAAATAGAGATTTCAAATAAAATTGGTGACAAAAGAAAAATCCCAAAAAAATAAGGTGGACCAATATATATATTTTAAATTTTAAAGATGGAAGATACAACTAAATAACAGAACACAAACATAAACATTAGCAAACAAGAAAGAAACGAATTAAAAGCTTGTCATAACTATGTAACAAGATCAGCCACAAAAAAAATGTCCATTTCTGGGTAGCAGTTAAAAGCAGGGGTTAAAGAAGCGCTTTCTTTTCTTGTATATAAGCTGAAAAAGACCTTAACGAATGTGCTTATTCCATTCTGAACAGTCGTTTTACATGAATGAGCGCTGCCGTCTCCTAACTTGCTTCTGAGCATGCGCGTGCTTAAAACGACGTTTTTACATACACACGGTCAATGTTTAGAACACAGAAAACGACGTCGGCCAAAAACGACACATAAAATTGAAGCATGCTTCAATTTTTTTTTGTCGTTTTTTAGAAGACATAAAAATGACGTTTTTGCACACACACAGTCAATTAAATTGACGTTTTTCAAAACGTAGTTTTTTTTCCATCGCAGAAAGTGATGGTGTGTACGCGGCATTAGGGTGCTGACAGAGTTAACAGAGCTTTTTCAGTTCTTAGAGGTGACCCCAATCCTAGTCCCAAATTGGCTGCAATGTACCTTGGGTAACCGTAGGAAACCACTGGACTTTCAAAAGGCAAAGTAAGAAAATATAAATATTACAATTATCTAAGTAAACTGCACAGGAAAGGACAGAGAAAAAGGACAATTTTGGATCCATCAGCGGGAAATAAAATAAGGGGTTGCTTTCTTTTTTTGGCGCCTCTTCTGCTCTCTCCTATCCTTTTATGCTGGCACCATAGGTGAGGAACTGGGGCTGAGATTATCTGGAAGAAGCATGATTTTGCTACGAGTCAAAAACCCCCAATAAATAAATCAACAGAATGGGAAGAGTGGATGAACCCTGTGAAAGGGAGTTGGGACGATAACCCCCCTTTTTTTCTCTTTCGGGACAGGGTGGGGGGGGGGAGGGTTTGGGGGAGATGTGGGAGGATAGGAGAAAAAAAAAAGAAAAACAGCTTAATCAGTCACCCGGTCAAGGGACAGCTTTTCGCAAATAACTTTTTTTTTTTTGGCACAATGTGAATATACATACTGATGGTTTCTTTTTTTTTTTTTTTTCCAGAGATAAGTGTGGTAAATAGGCATTGGAGAGGTTAAGCTCACCTAATCTTTTTTACTTATTTGTATTTTTTTTTGAAGCCTCTCAAGCGGTAGATTGAAAAAAAAAAAAGGAACCATCAGTAGGTATATTCACATTATGCAATCTACCGCTTGAGAGGCTTAAAAAAAAATAAGAAAAATACAAATAAATAACATTGTGTGAACATAACCTCTGCAATACCCATTTACTACACTTGTCTTTGAAAAAAAAGGAACCATCAGTAGGTATATTCACATTATGCAAAGGCAAGTGTAGTAAATGGGTATTGGAGAGGTTATGTTCACACAATGTTATTTATTTGTATTTTTCTTATTTTTTTTTTAGAAGCCTCTCAAGCGGTAGATCGCATATAGGTATAGATGTATAGAAACATGTGTGGTGGGTAGAGTGGGGGTTTGGGGGGAAAATGGGGGGTGGGGGGGATGTTTTTGTTTGTTTTTGATTAGTGGGTAAATTTGTGTAAATGCTGTATAATCTACTAGGGCTTTTTTTTTTTTACATAAACACAAGATATGCAAATACACATATAGACACATAAGAAGGGCAGCCTTCAGAAGTTTGTAGGACTTAATAACCAACTGATAAAATAGTAAACACTTATAGCACTTAATAATTTTGAGCCTCAAAATGGCCCCTCATAGGGGGAGCTGAAATATTATTTTTTTTGGATACACACATATATATGTACACTTTATGTAAAAACCTTATAGGTATTGTAAACACACTATAGACACAGTCTTAGTGATATGTACATTGAGACAACACTGTCACAATAGTGGCGTGAGAGGAATAAGATAAAGGGGGGTAAATATATATATAACTTTTTTTTGGGGGGGGGGTTGGTTTTCTTTTCCGCCACGCATGTATACATATGTATAGAAGTCTAGAGAGTGTATGTAGAGGTATAGATAGGAAGATCTCTTCTCTGTAATATTATTAGAGGTGATATATTGTCAGTAGGTTATAAGGGGAATTTAATAAGTGTCATCTTGGTTTTTTGTTGGTCTTCCTGAGTCTCTTCCTGATTTCTTGCCTTTTCTCCCTCTGATACCGGGGGGTTGTTTTATTTTTATTTTTTTGTTTTGTTCTGTGAGCAACTTTGTGTCGCTGCCGCTGTCGTTCAATTGATCTAAAAGCATCCTTGTAGGAGAGCGTTTTTTTTTTTTTATGCCATTTTCAAAATACTATGGACGCAAATGATAATGGCAAGGGGCACTGTAAAGGCACTGTATCAGATTGTAAGGTGATACAGTGTAATCCTTTTTTTTTTCTTTCCGGTGCAGGATACAACAGGATGTTTGTGATGTACGTAGTAATATTTATTATAAAGTTTCGGTAGGCTAGGGGACATGGAGGAGACGGGAATCTGACCCTCCGACCAGTTCAGCCCTATACATACCCCAATAGGTTGACGTTCATATACCGATGAGACGGTGAGCGTTTTTTTTTTTTAAATAAGAACACATAGACAGAGAGGAGGGAGACCCCTCTGAATGGGAAGGGTGGAGGGAGGGAAGGGAGAAGATTAGGATATAGATAGGGGGGGTTGGGGGGAGGGGGGTTGTGTTTTTTTTTTTTCCCTCCTCTCCTTTTCTGGACGACCCGAGAGACAGAATGAAATCTTTAGAGATACTATCATTAAATGCCAAGGGGTTAAATATACCTGAGAAAAGGAAGATCCTGCTTCAGGATCTACGACAACTGGGAACTGACATAGCATTCATCCAGGAAACACACTTCAGGAACGATAGAGTCCCGAATTTAAAAAGCAGAGGGTTCCCTACAGTTTATCACTCCACAAATCAAACAGTAAAATCGAAAGGCGTGTCTATTAAGCTGGCAGAGAGAGTACCATGGAAACACAGACTCTAGACACGACAGTGAAGGATGTTTCCTATTCGTGAGAGGGGAAATCAGTAACAAAGACTACACTAGCTACTATATATGCCCCTAATAAGAATCAAGCAGTTTTTCTAAATAAGACTTTGGGGATTCTTATGGAATTTTCGGAAGGGAGTCTGATTTTGGGGGGGGATTTGAATGTCCCCCTAGATATAAAAAACAGGACACATCTTCAGGACTGTCATCCATTACCCATAATGCTCGAAAATGTATTATGCAAACTTTATATAAAAACCAATTAATCAACATATGGAGATTGCTTCATCCTAAAGAAAGGGATTATACATTCTTCTCTTCCCCTCATAAGTCATATACCCGAATAGATTTAGTCTTGATTCCGCATGCCCAACTACATTCAGTAAAGGACTCTAAAATTGGTTCTATCACATGGTCAGATCATGCACCTATCTTTTTGTCATATAATTTACAAGATTTGACTAAAACTAGAACTAATAACTGGAGACTAAATGAGAGCTTATTACAAGAAAACAAGGTTCTGGATGATGTGATTAAGGAGATAAACTGGTATTTTGAGAGTAATGATACCCCCGATTGTAACCCAGGAGTAATATGGGAGGCACATAAGGCGGTAATCAGGGGGGTATTAATAAAACATTGGACCAGGCTTAAGAGAGAAAGGACAAAACAACTTAAAAGACTTTTGGAAGAATTAACCCAGTTGGAGAGGAAACATAAGCAGACAAGATCGACAGCAGTAGAGAAAGACCTCATTAGAAAAAGGTTAGAAATCACAGATATCCTTTTCTATAAAGCAAAAGCGGATACACAACGATGTAAAAAAATCTCTTATGAATCAGGAAATAAATGTGGGAAAATACTTGCCAGAACCCTGAAAGATCAGAAGTTAAATAATTATATCCCCCAGATCAGTACATCTAAAAACTCCAAAGTAATAAAGCCACAAGACATAGCTAAAGAATTCCAGAAATATTACCATGCCCTATATAACCTTCAGAAAAACCCACTAGAGTGGATCAGATAGAACAATATCTTCGGGAATCAAAAATGCCCAGACTACCGGAGGGAGTTAAGGAAAAACTAGAGGAACCTATCACTAAAAAAAGAGGTAGAGGAAGCGATAGGAGCAATGAAATTGGGGAAAGCACCAGGGCCAGATGGCCTCACAGCTCAATATTATAGAACATTTCTTCCCTTTTTACTGGATCATATGACAAAATTATTTAACGCATTGGGGTCCACAGCAGTGTTAACAAAATAAACTTTATTAGCATACATTGCGCTGATTCCAAAAGAGGGGAAAGATCCAGCTCTCTGTGGAAGTTATTGCCCAATTTCCCTTTTTAAATCAAGATCTTAAAATATTTGCAAAGATTCTAGTGAACAGGAATCATGGTGTATACACCTGGATCAGGTGGGATTTATCCCAGATCGCGAGGCCCGGGATAACACCACCAAAGCAATTAACTTACTTCAGACTGTGAATATAACAAAGATGCAATCGGTATTTTTGAACACGGATGCCGAAAAAGCCTTCGACAGGGTGAATTGGGAATACATGCAAGTGGTGTTGCAATACATTGGTTTGGGGAATAAGGTATCACAATGGATATCGGCCATCTATTCATGTCCATCGGCCAGAGTAAGGGTCAATGGAATACTTTCAGAAACCTTTGATATATCAAACGGGACAAGGCAGGGATGACCCCTGTGCCCATTACTTTTTGCCCTGTCGCTGGAACCCTTTCTATGTATAGTTCGATTGAACCAAGACATAGAAGGAATACAAATAAAAGATAGGCAGTATAAAATATCTGCATATGCAGACGATATGCTATTTACACTTAGTAACCCAGTGTTCACAATACAGGAATTGAAGAGGGAATTTGATCGATACAGTGTGATCTCAAATCTGCGCATCAATTTTAATAAGTCTGAAGCAATGGTGGTCAATCTCGCACAAACCCCAATAGTAGAACTAAAGAAAAAATTGAAATTTAAGTGGACAGATAGTGCCCTAACATACTTGGGCACATATATTCCAAATGAACATAGCAAGGATTTTCGAGTTAAATTTTCCCCCCTTATTACAGAAGGTTAAACTATCCTTGGATAAATGGAATCCAGGATACCATACATGGCTTGGGCGATGTAACATCATAAAAATGAATATTCTCCCCAAATTCCTATATCTATTTCAAGCTCTGCCAAGTTATATCCCGTTAAGTTTTTTTAAACAATGCCAGAAGATTATATTTGAGTTCATATGGGCACATAAACATCCTAGGCTAAAGCGTAAACAATTGACTTTCATTAAAGCACAAGGAGGTTTAGCAGTCCCAGACCTACGGAAGTATTATCAGGCGGCACATCTTAATAGAGTTATAGATTGGATTAAGCATAAGGAATCTAAAATATGGGTTCAGATAGAACAATCTCAGTCACAGATTCGACTTAGTGGAACTCCATGGTGTTATTCGATACTACCTAGAAAGATGAAGGAACACCCGGTGGTGGGAAATACAGCGAAAATTTGCGCAACATTACTTCCCACTTTGGGGATAAACCCCGGTAACCTCGCCGTTATACCCAATATTAGGTAATCCGAAATTCTAACCAGGATGCGAGGGAAAGGATTTTCAACAGCTGGATGAAAGGGGATGCATTTATGCTTCCAGTTTTATACAGGATAGGGCGTGTTTGACAATAGAAGAAATGAACAAACAAGAGGGCAGAGTGGAGCTTAAACGCCCTCTGGGAGGAGCTGCACTGAGGAATGTGTTGTTAACACTTAAAGTGCTTTTTTTTCTGCCTAAAAACTCTCCTAAAGGAAGCGGATATAACCCTACTGTCAAAGGATGCTGTGTCCGTCTATGAATGGAAGAGAAATATATATTTAACCACTTCAATACCGGGCTTTAAAACCCACCTCCTTCCCGGGCCTATTCTGGCACTTCTTTCCTACATGTACAAATCCTCATTATTTTGCTAGAAAATTACTCAGAACCCCCAAACATTATATATGTTTTTTTAGCAGACACCCTAGGGAATAAAATGGCGGTCATTGCAACTTTTTATCTTGCACCGTATTTGCGTAATAATTTTTCAAACGGCTTTTTTTTGTAAAAAAATGGTTTCAGAAATTAAAAAATAACAAAACAGTAACATTAGCCCAATTTTTTGGTAAAATATGAAAGATGATGTTACGCCGAGTAACTAGATACCTAACATGTCACGCTTTAAAATTGCGTACACTCATGGAATGGCGTCAAACTTCGTTACTTAAAAATCTCCATAGGCGACACTTAAATTTTTTTACAGGTTGCCAGTTTAGAGTTACAGAGGAGGTCTAGTGCTAGAATTGTTGCACACGCTCTAACGCACGCGGCGACACCTCACATGTGTGGTTTGAACGACGTTTACATACGTGGGCGGGACTTACGTGTGCGTACGCTTCTGAGCGCGAGCTACCGGGGACAGGGGCATTTTATTTTTTTATTATTTTTATTTTTTTTTATTTTACTTATTTCTTTATTTTTTACATTTTTTTTTTTTTCAATCGCTTTTATTCCTATTACAAGGAATGTAAACATCCCTTGTAATAGGAATGTGTGTGACAGGTCCTCTTTAAGGAGAGATGCGGGGTCAATAAGACTCCACATCTCTCCTGCAGGCTGGAAAGAATGAGATTGTGAAAAAAAATTCACAGATCTCATTCAAACTAGCCGCAATTGCGGTTTGTTTACTTACGGGGACCCGGGCGTGACGTCATCACATCGCGCCCGGGCCTCCGACGGTCATAGAGATGACTGGTGACCAGATGGTCACCAGTCTTCTCTATGGCAAACATCCGGCGGACGGCGATCATCTCTCCGGGCCCCTGGTGGGACGGGAGAGCCCGGAGAAGCACCGGATTAGCGGCGGGAGGGGGGGATGTCCCCTCCCGCCGCCTGTAAGAACGATCTAGCGGCGGAACCGCCGCTATGATCGTTCCTACGGTGCGCAGGATCGCCGCCGCTAAAAAATGATATCTCAATGATGCCTCCGGGTGCAGGCATCATTGAGATATCCCCCCCGCAAAGCCCAGGACGTCATATGACGTCCACCCAGGATAACAGGTCCCCGTTTTGGACGTCATATGACGGCGTGCGGGTGTCAAGTGGTTAAAAAAAAAAATTGCCTGCAGAAAATGCATGGAAATGCTGAATTGCTAAGCCCACACCAAAGCCATCCACCATAACCACTACACTACACTACACATACAAGCAGTGTTTCTTCAGTACTTTTTTTTTTTCCTCAAAAAAGGATGTGTATTGGTACATATGGTAAAAAAAAAAAAACAAGGTTACATACATTTTTCCATAACACATTAAAGAAAAAATAAACAGTTAGACAGTCACACCAAATGAGAACAACATTGGATTGTTAAAAAAAACATGCAAAGAATAATTGCATTCTCTCACATTCCATAACCCATCCCATAGTAGACAGTGACCCTTACCTCATTCTTTGATTTTGCTTTTAAATGCCCTTATTTCTTGTGAAAAATCCTCACTTCCTGTTCTTCTGTCTGTAACTACACACAGTAATGCAAAGCTTTTCCCCTGGTGTGGCAAAAAGGATGTTCACTAACACACACAGCTCATTTTTATGAGTGAGTGAGTAACTTGTGTAGCGCTGACAAATGCGAACCAAATCGCTTGTATCCAGAGTCATGCTGATCTGCAAAGTAGAGGGGAGGGGAGTGTCCTAACTTCACTGGTCGCTGCCTCCCCACTCAAGAGATGTTCTCCACACCTGGTAAGTTATGAAGAAGACTGCACTGAGGTAATTTGGAGGGAAAAAAAACCCTTCAAAACCCCTTTAATCCCCACACCTAATGAGAGATAGAATCTTTCAAACAAACCTTCATAAATCCAAAACAGTACATGCTATCGAAACAGCGACTTCACCGTTAGAGAGACACGGCCTTTGTGAACGTATCGGTATGAAATTTATGTTGATAAACTTAAAAATGGATGCATTAAAGCAGATGTGCCACTAAAAAAAAAAAATATTAAAAGCCAGCAGCTACAAATACTGCAGCTGCTGACTTTTAATATTAGGACACTTACCTGTCCTGGAGTTCAGCGCCGTCCGCAGCAGAGGACGAGCGATCGCTCGCCACTTTGCTGCTCCCCCCGCCATCCTCAGTGAGGGAACCAGGAAGTGAAGCGCTCCGGCTTCACTACCCAGTTCCCTACGGCGCATGCGCGAGTTGCGCTGCGCCGCTGATTGGCTCCAGCTGTTCTCTGGGAGCGAGTGTTCCCAGAGCACAACGGGGGGAGGACGGGAGGTGACGTTCCGTCCGCAGAAACCCTGAAACTGTGTGGCCGGAAGTGGGTGCAAATACCTGTCTTTAGACAGGTATCTGCACCCCCCTCCCCCCTGAAAGGTGTCAAATGTGACACAGGAGGGGGGGGGAGGGTTCCGATCAGCGTGAGTTCCACTTTAAGGATGCATTAAGGGGAAAAAACATTTACCTTTACAACCCCTTTAACAATGCAGGTGATAAGGCTGAAAACTAAAACCACATATATTAAAATGACTTCTATAATTTGCATATTTGGTAAAAAGTTTTTTTTTTGCGAGTAAAGAGATTAGACTTTTATAAAATTACGAAGAATTTTGAGACTCGCATGTCTCTATATATTTCAGTAAAACATATCTATATATATAAAACTCAACGTGTGTGTGTTTGTGTGTATGTATGTTCCAGCATCACGTCCAAACGGCTAAAGATATTAACATGAAACTTGGCACACATGTTACTTATATGTCAGCAACAAACATAGGATAGGTGGTTTAACCCTTACCCACCCCCATTTGCCATGGTCGGGGTTTTCCTTTAAAGTCCCATTCAACTCTATGGGAAATACATGTTACTTCATAACTTCCAAACGGCTGTAGATATTTCGATAACACTTGGTCACATGTTACTTATATGTCCACTTAAACTATAGGATAGTTAATTTATCCCTTAACTACCCCCATTTGTGAGGGTCGGGGTTTTTGTTTAAAGTCCCATGAAAATCAATGGGAAATGTATGTTCCCACATAACTTCTGTACGCCTGGAGATATTTCAATAATACCTGGTACACATATTACTTATATGCCAAATAAAAATATATGACAGTTAAATTAACCCTTACCTACACCCTTATATAAAAGATGGGTATATTTAGATTACTATGATTTTCCTCCCCAAAAGGTTAAGATAGGAGGACCGGGCAACGCCGGGTATTCAGCTAGTACATCAATATTTAAGAGCAATGCTGTAAAAACAGGTGTGATTTTTTTTTTTTTTTAAAGTGCTAATGAGGCAGAGATGTCACAGGCAAGGGTGGAGACATCACGGCTGCTCATTTTCAAACAGTAAAAGGGCTTAGCTTATAGTGATAAAAAAAATAAAAAATCCTATTGGTTGTCAGCAATTCAAACCCTGTATAAAATCTACAGACACAGAGCATTCTATCAGAACTCCTGAGATCATTTGTGATATCGGATTGCCATTTTGGACTGCCTCTTTTGGAAATTTGGATTTTTTTTTTTTTTTTTATATTTGCATAGATTTATCTTGTCTTTCCCTTAAAGTTCTATAGAGATTTGTCTTCTTAAAAATTGGCTAGTTTATTATTACTGTTTATTATTGCCAGTTACTGTTTTAATATTTATATTTCCATTTGAATTTTTTTTTGTATTTTAGGATTTCAAAAAAATCTGCCATGGCATCTGAGGGGTAAGTACATTGATTGATACTGTTCATTGAATCTTCATTTAAGCCATTTATCTTGTATGGTAGCCATGGTTGTTTTGTCCCTGACATTTGATTAATTGAGGAACATTCATTGCACTTTTGTGGTGCAGCCACATTTACATAGACAGGGTTTGTGGGTCCATTATTTTATTTTTTGTATATATTGTTTCAAATGTTTATATTGGTTTATTTTTAATAGGGGTGATATTTACATTTTAAGCAACTCATGGATTATGTGATTTTCTTTCCTTGTTCCCCCATATACATATCTGTATTGATGGTGAATTTCTCCCATGGCGCTATTGTTGTACTCTGGCAGGGAACCTTTCCAGTCGGCAGAACACATTGGGGTTGATTTACTAAAACTGGAGAGTGCCAAATGTGGTGCAGTTGTGCATGGTAGCCAATCCGCTTCAAACTGCAGCTTGTTCAATCAAGCTTTGATAAAAAATAAATAAAAATGAAAGCAGATTATTTTCTGTGCAGAGCTGCACCAGATTGTGCGCTCTCCAGTTTCAGTAAATATACTACAATGATGACTGCTAGAAAATGCATGTAAATGTTCTCTGAAAGGCGAATTGTGTCCAAGTCAATCAATGGATAGACTTCATGACAACCAGCCTACCCATAGATTAATTGAATCTTAACTGGTCTCTGCTGAACCGATAATTTTAAATCCATCCATGGCACATAAGTTATGAGATTTTTTTTTGTCATTGGTGGGTTGAAGGAAGGAAAGTGGACGGTTCAGCAGGGACCAGCGGAGGTTCAAGTAATTCAACCCACTCTGGCTACTCTATTGTTTCCTGAAAGTGGGGGGTTTCCGGTCAGAATATAATCACCCCTTAATTCTAGGAATTGCATATGATTTTACTTGATTTGATTCCAGGGTGGATTTGATGTAAATCTCAAGTAAAAAGGCTTGATTTTTTAAAATACTAATTTTTAACCACTTGACAACTGGGCACTTAAACACCCTTAACCACTAGAGTACCGGGCCATCGTCAAATGACGGCTCCACGGTTACTCTGAAAATTCAACAGGACGTCATTTGGCGTCCTGTATTCTTGCGGCCACTGGGGGGCGCGCGAGCGCGCCGGCGGCCGCGCGCGCGCCCGGCGCATCCCCGAGATGCCGATGCGCGTGCCTGGCGGTCGCCAGGCACTCGGAATCGGCGGCTACAGGGACAAGACGTGGAGCTCTGTGTGTAAACACAGAGCTCCACGTCCTGTCAGGGGAGAGAGGAGACCGATCTGTGTCCCTTGTACATAGGGACACAGCATCGGTCACCTCCCCCAGTCACCCCCCTTTCCCCACAGTTAGAACACAATTTAGGGATACATATTAACCCCTCCCTCACCCCCTAGTGTTAACCCCTTGAATGCCAGTCACATTTATACAGTAATTAGTGCATATTTATCGCATTAATCGCTGTATAAATGTGAATGGCGCCAAAAACGTGTCAAAAGTGTCCGATGTGTTCGCCGCAATGACACGGTGACAGTAAAAAAATCGCAAATCGCCGCCAATACTAGTAAAAAAATTAATAAAATAAAAATGCCATAAATCTATCATCTATTTTGTAAACGCTATAACTTTTGCGCAAACCAATCAATATATGATCATTGCGATTTTTTTTTACCAAAAATATGTAGAAGAATACATATCGGCCTAAACTGAGGAAAAAAAAACGTTTTTTTTTTTAAATTGTGATATTTATTAAATAAAAAAGTAAAAAAAATTGTGTTTTTTTTTTAAATTGTCACTCTTCTTTTGTTTATAGCGCAAAAAATAAAAACCGCAGAGGTGATCAAATACCACCAAAAGAAAGCTCTATTTGTGGGAACAAAATGATAAAAATTGTTTGGGTACAGTGTAGCACGACCGCGCAATTGTCATTCAAAGTGCGACAGTGCTGAAAGCTGAAAATTGGCTTGGGCAGGAAGGGGCGTAAGTGCCCAGTATGGAAGTGGTTAATAACCAGACCAATTTTCAGCTTTTGGTGCTCTCACGTTTTGAATGACAATAACTCAGTCATACAACACTGTAACCAAATGAAATTTTTGTCCTTTTTTTCCCACAAATAGAGCTTTCTTTTGGTGGTATTTGATCACCTCTGCGTTTTTTTTTTCCCCGCTATTAATGAAAAAAGAACGAAAATGTTGTAAAAAAATGAATTTTTCTTCATTTCTATCATATCATTTTGTAAAAAAGTAATTTTCCTCATACATTTGGCCTAAAATGCATACTGCTACATATTTTTGGTAAAAAAAAAAAAAAATTTGGATATTATTTAGTCTGGGTGAAAGTTATAGGGTCTACAAGCTTTGGTACCAATTTCTGAAAATTGAACAATTTGATCACACCTGAAGTACTGACAGCTTCTCTCATTTCTTGAGACCCTAACAAGCCAATAAAGTACAAATACCCCCCAAATGACCCCTTTTTGGAAAGTAGACATTCCAGGGTAGTTAGTAAGAGTCATAGTTAGTTTTTTGAAGTTGCCATTTTTTCCCACAATTCTTTGCAAAATTAAGATTTTTTTTTTTTTTTTTTTTTCATACCAATATTGTCATTATAACAGGTTATTTCTCTCACATGGCATGTATATTCCACAAATGACACCCCAAAATATATTCTGCTGCTCCTCCTGAGTATGGCGATACCACATGTGTGAGACTTTTACACAGCGTGGCCACATACAGAGGCCCAACACCGAAGTAGCAACTTCAAGCATTCTAGGAGCATAAATTACACATCTAATCTCTCAACCACCTATTACACTTTTGAAGGCCCTGGAGCACCAGGACAATGGAAACGCCCACAAAGTGACCCCATTTTGGAAAGCTAACACCCCAACGTATAATCTATGAGGCATAATGAGTCTTTTGAACAGTTCATTTTTTTGCAGATGTTTTTGGAAAATGTGGAAAAAAAATTAAAACGCATTTTTTTTACACAAAGTTGTCCATTTATAGGATATTTCCAACACATAGCATGTACATAGCAAAAATTACACCCCAAAATATATTCTGCTCCTCCTCCTGAGTATGGCGATACCACATGTGTGAGACTTTTACACAGCCTGGCCACATAGAGACCCAACATCCAAGAAGCACCATCAGGTGTTGTAGGGACACAAATTACACATCCAATTTCCTTACAATCTATCACATTTTTGAAGGCCCTTCATATTTCTAACACAGCATGTACATTCTGCTGAGTAATGGGTACAAAAAAAAAGGATTACCTGTGTTTTTAGTAGTGCAATTGTCCACAGGAGGAGAGCCCTGATCCAGGCAGCAGGCAGGGACGTGGTCAGCGACAATGAATGGAATTGTCCAGGCAGCAATATTGTTCATAGTCGGTACATAGCCAGCAGTGCCAAAATATTGGTCCTGGTAGTAAGGCCAGGAAAGAATGGGGACAGGGGTAGAGGCTTCTCCCACCCAAATCTCTTTGAAGCCTCCAGGCAACCAGACCCTAATCTGGGAATGAGAAAACTAAAAAATTAGTTTTTTCATCCAGAAAAACAATTCTGGAGCCCCTCACATGTGTGAGACCCCTGTGTTCCCACTAGCATAGCAGGGTAAAAGATCAATCCAAGGGGCAGGCAAAAAACGTGGTCAAACAGTCCAGGGTCAATTCCAGAGCAGGCAAATGTAGGTACAGTTTAGGGTTAGGCAAAAGAGTGGTCGTATAACAAGCCAGGGTCAGTTCCAGAGAAAGCAGAGGTATTTTTAGCATTAGGCAAAATCGTGGTCGTATAACAGTCCAGGGTCGGTTCCGGAGAAGGCAGAGGTATGTAGAGTGCAGTGGCATAAGGGGTGTGGAGGAAAATGACAGGGAATTTGAATTTTGTTTACCTAATAATTTTCAATAGTGTGGTAACGGCGGAAACATGCACCTAAACAGAGGCCTGGTTGGGAGGGACAATCGGGACAATAAACTGTTGTGTCTCTTCTGACTCCTCCTCTGGCGCACACCCGGCATTTCTTCTGACGGGCTGCACCTGTTCGACGGGGGGGGATTTTGTCAGGAAAGTGCCGTTCGTGAAGTCTGCTCACGCAATCAGTGCGAAGAATGTCTGGTGGCATTTCAGGGAACAAAAGGGCGGTGATAACGTCTTCTTGGTAGAGTAGATATGGAACGGGATTCTGTGTTGCTTTTTTGTAGATAACATAAGAGTTATAGAAGGCCAAACTGAAAAAGTAAATGGACACTTTTTTATACCAGTGACGGGATTTTCGGGAGGGAAGATAGGGTTCAATCATCTGGTCATTGAAGTCTACGCCACCCATAAATAAATTGTAGTCGTAGACACAAGATGGTTTCTGCACTGGGCCGCTTCTTTTGGGGACTTCCACGTAGGTGTCATTGTGGATGGTGGTGAGCATGTGGACATCTCGTCTGTCCCTCCACTTGACAGCCAATAGCTCCTGGTTCCGTAAAGACGTCGTCTCTCCTCGTCTCAGCTTCTGATTCAACAATTTTTGGGGGAAGCCCTTTCTGTTTATTCTCACTGTGCCACATGCTGGGGTGTCTCTCCGGTAAAGATTTCTAAACAGGGGCAAGCTGGTATAAAAATTGTCCACGTAAAGGTGGTATCCTTTTCCAAGTAGTGGATAGATGAGCTCCCAGACGACTTTTCCACTTGTTCCGATGTATTCGGGGCATTCGCGGGGATGTAGTTGGGAGTCCTTCCCTTCGTAAACAATGAAGGAGTAGATGTACCCCGTGTCTCGGTCACACAGTTTGTACATCTTCACCCCATATCGGGCCCTTTTGCTTGGGATGAATTGTTTGATGCCCAGTCTGCCGTGGAATTTTACAAGGGACTCATCTATTGATATATTTTGTTGAGGTGTATATAACTGGGGGAATTTTTCAGAATTTTTTTTTAGAAGTGGCCGAATTTTAAATAATTTGTCAAAAGCAGGGTCATTTCGGGGAGGGCACTGGGTGTTGTCATTATAGTGGAGGAACCGTAGAATCATGAAGTATCGGGATCTGGGCATACGGGATGAGAAGACGGGCATGTGGTGGATGGCTTTGGTAGACCAATAGGAGTACCCTTTGTTTTTTTTTTGAGAGACCCATATTGAAGGTCAGGCCTAAGAATATTTTAAACTCCTCTACGGTCAGGTCTCTCCAATGAAAGGGGCGGGCATAGCTGGAATCGGGGTTGCTTAGAATAAATTGCTGAGCGTAGAGATTGCACTGGGCCACAATAGATGACAATAATTCGTCTGTAAAAACTAAATGAAAAAAATCAATCGTGTCAAAATTATCGGTGTTCACCTGTACACCTGGTTGGGCGGTGAAAGGGGGGATACTTGATGCTCCAGAATTCGAAGGCAGCCACAGGGGGTTTTGAAGGCCATAGGGAAGGCTGGCATGGCCCCTATCCCTTTGGGGCAGAGAGGACACCCTACTGGTGCCTGACCTTTGTTGCACTGCTTGCGGGGTGGACGGCACTGCTTGCGGGGTGGACGGCACTGCTCGCGAGGTGGACGGCACTGCTCGCGAGGTGGACGGCACTGCTCGCGAGGTGGACGGCACTGCACTAGTAGTAGGCTGCTCCACGCCAGAACGCCTTCTTTTAACGGGCACAGGTTCCTCCTCTGAATCAGTATCAGACCCGCTTCCTGTTACGGGCTCATAGGCCGAATCGGAATCGGACAGAGACTCCTCGCAGCTGTCATCAGACGCCCATAGTTTCTGGAAGGCCTGCTCGGTGGTAAAAAATTTTTTTGCCATACTGGTGGCTAGTGAGGCTGGACTGCAGAACACTGGTGGGCACTAGTGGCACTGCAGTGGCGCAGGTGTAACTGATGGGCAAATGTGGCACTGGTGTGGCTCTGGTTGCACTGCTGTGGCTCTGGGGTCACTGATTAGCAGGCGGCACTGGTGGGCACAGGCGTCACTGCAGTGGTGCAGGTGGAACTGGTGTGGCACTGGTGGGGCACAGATGGCACTGGTGGGGCACAGATGGCACTGGTGGGGTGCAGATGAGCACTGGTGGGGTGCAGATGAGCACTGGTGGGCACAGGTGGCACTGATGGGCACAGGCGGCACTGATGGGCACAGGCGGCACTGGTGTGGCTCAGATGACACTGGTGCGGCACTGGTTTGGTACAGGCGGCACTGGTTTGGTACAGGCGGCACTGGTGTGGCACAGGTGGCACTGATGGGCACAGGTGGCACTGATGGGAACAGGCGGCACTGATGTGGCAAAGATGACACTGGTGTGGCTCAGATGACACTGGTGTGGCTCAGATGACACTGGTGCGGCACTGGTTTGGTACAGGCAGCACTGGTGTGGCACAGGCGGCACTGGTGTGGCACAGGCGGCACTCGTGGGCACAGGCGGCACTTGTGGGCACAGGCGGCACTTGTGGGCACTTATGGGCACAGGTGGCACTTATGGGCACAGGTGGCAGTGTTGTGGCACTGATGTGGCAGTGTTGTGGTACTTTTGTGGCACTGGTGTTCACTGGTGTAGGACAGGTGGCACTGGTGGGGCACTTGTGGGGCACAGGTGGCACTAGTGGGGCACAGGTGGCACTAGTGGGGCACAGATGGCACTAGTGGGGCACAGATGGCACTGCCTGGGGCACAGATGGCACTGCCTGGGGGACAGATGGCACTTCCTGGGGGACAGATGGCACTGCTGGGGTAAAGATGGGGCACTGCTGGGGATTGCTGGGCACTGCTGGCACTTACTATGGTTGAAAAAATCTCTCTCCTCTCCTCTCACGCTGCAACGGTGTGAGGAGAGGAGAGAGATGACCTGCATGTGACCCAGCCGCAGGGTTTGTTTACAAATGTGATCGCGCCGTCATTGGACGGCGCGATCACGTGGTAAGGAGCCGCGTCCATTGGCTCCTTACCGCGAGTGCTGTTGCTGCGGGTCCCGTAGACCCGGCGAGCACCGGCGATCGCGTGTGCGCGCCCGCTCGGGCGCGCACAACGCAGTCTCTGGGAGGACGTACATTGACGCCCTCCTAGAGTACAGGAACCGCTCTGTAGCCGTATTTTGGCTATAGGGCGGTTACCAACTGGTTAAAGAGCAACTGTCCTCTGACCCACTGTTGACTCACCGACAGTCCAATTCACTTCAATGGGATGGCCAAGCTGGTGATGCAGCAGGGATACAAGAAGGTGGGACACAGCTGCAGCAGAAGGGGGGTGGATGCCCGCTAAGGCTCTATTCACACTAATGCTTTTTTGATGCATTTTGCAGAAATGCAGGGACATTTTTTATCATGGTTTCCTATGGAACATGTTGACATCAATGTTTTTTTGTGCCTCTGCGTTTTTCGAAAGGGTAGGGGACTTTTTTTCCTGCAAAAGGCAGCATTATGCATGTAATAGAATTCAATGGACCCGCATCAAAAATGCAAGTACCGCGATATTGTGTGTTTACCTGTTTATTGCTGGTTGTTAAAGGAAATGTAAAAAAAAAAAACCCAAATAGCGGCAAAAGCGCAGCAAGCACAGCAAAAATGCTCAAAAGCAACATGCATAGGTGTGAATCGGCCCTAACAGGGGCTGCCATGATGGATCTGAAATGACAGGTGCTCTTTAAATGTAAGGACTTGTTCTTGCTGGTAGTTATTTGCAAACAAAATTAAAGGGATTGTAAACCCTTGTTATTTTTTTTGTGAAGAACTGTGCAGTTAAATTTGCACAGTTTGGCCCCAAAACTCACCTTCTGGGGTCCCCAGGCAGCACTTGCCGTTTCGCATCAGTAAACCCCCTGGGAGAAGCACTCTCCCTGAGGGGGCTTACCTTGCGGGCGTGCTCCGGAGTCCAGCATTTGCGTGAATAGACACAGAATGCCAGTCTTGGCCCCAGCACCTGCATCATTGGATAAAATTGACATAGCAGCACAGCCATTGGCTTGCAGTGATCAAGAGCCGAGAACCCCAAGCAGAGAGGTACAGTGCATCTCCGCCGAGGGAATGAATGGGCTTAGGTGAGTAAAGCGGGGCGGTCAGTGTCCGAATTTTTTATAAGATGCATTATAACAACCGCCCTATACACGAAATACGTCTACAAGTAGGTTGCTTAACTCTGGGAGGACGTCCATGGACGTCCTCCCAGAATCGCGCTCCCTCTGGGGTGCGCACACGGTAATGTCCGTGACGGATCACGGTAAATCGCTGCTGATAGCGGCGGTTTACCACGTGATCGCTTTGTCCAATGACGGAGCAATCACTTGTAAACAAACCGGCGTCATGTGATGACGCCGGTTCCTCCCTCCCCTCTCTGTACCGAACGGTACAGTGTGAGAGGAGAGGGGAGGGAGCGGATGCAGCAGCAGCAGCTGCTGTGGGCTGGATCTGTGACAAATGCAGTCACAGATCCAGCCATCCATCCCTGACCCAACTCCACAATACTCTGCAATACACCACAATACCCTGCAACGTCGCCTATGGGGATTTTTAAGTAGCGAAGTTTGGCGCCATTCCACGAGCGTGTGCAATTTTGAAGGGTGACATGTTGGGTATCTATTTACTCGGTGTAACTTCATCTTTCACATTTATGCAAAAGAATGAAGAAAAAATACTAAATTTGCTAAATTTTATAACAGAAACAAAGAAAAATTCATATATTATAATATTTTATAATATATTTTGTGATGAAAAAAAGATTTTAGACACTATTTGTGCACTGATTATATGTATAGTTTATACTACAAAAAATTTGCTGTGCGTCGCTAAAGTGTTCGGGTTTGGCTTGATGAAAAGGTGGCAACCCTAAGCGGACGATCGCTCGTCACTCTGCTACTCCCACCGCCATCCTCTGTGAGGGAATCAGGAAGTGAAGCGCTCCAGCTTCACTGCCCGATTCCCTAGGGCGCATGTGCGAGTCGCGCAGCGCCAAACTGCTATCCGCCTCAGGCCCAGCTGCCACTGCATTTACCCAGTGCGCTGTTAGGGAGATATAACATCCCTGACCGTGCTTACTGGTCCACATATCCGTAGTTAGGTGGACCTTGGCACAGATGGCATTGCACAGATTTTGTCCCCCACTTGGTTGGGAAGGGATGGCTCGCCTGGAAAAGTAGTGGCGGCTGGGCACGATGTACTGGGGGACAGCCAATGCCATCAGGCTTTTAAAACTCTGCGTGTCCACCAGACGGAATGCCAGCATTTCAAAGGACAGTCATTTTGAAATGCTGGCATTCACGGCCAGGGATCGCGGGTGGGTAGGGGGGTACTTCCTCTTCCTCTCCAGTGTTTGGGAGATAGAGAGCTGAATGCTTCCATGGGACATTGTGGAGATGTTTGGGGACCCAGGTGGTAGTGTTGCTTGCTGGTCCTCTAATTGAGGGGTGGCAGGTGGCACTGTCACTACAGAGGTGGATGAAGAGGCCCGAGACTGATGCAGAAGAGGAAGCAGGAGGAGTCAGAAACCTTTCTTGGTTTTTGAGGTGTCTACTCCACTGCATCTCGTGCTTTGCACTTAGATGCCTGGTCATGCAGGTTGTGCTCAGGTTGAGAACGTTTATGCCTCGCTTTAGGCTCTGATTGCACAACGTGCAAACCACTCGTGTCTTGTCATCAGCACATTGTGTGAAGAACTGCCACGCTAGGGAACTCCTTGGACCTGGCTTTGGTGTGCTCGGTCCCTTGCTGCGTTGGGCAGTAGCAGGCGTACTGTCTAGGGGACGGACGCTCTGCTTTGGCAACCTGCTCCCTCTTCTGCTGTGCTGGTGGCTCTGTGCGACCACCGCCTTTTCCTCCAAACTATATGGGTCACCTGCATGAGGTTGATTCCATGTCGGGTCGAGGACCTCATCGTCCTCCACATCATCTTCCACCCAGTCTTCACCACTGCCCTCCTTGTCGGTCTGCAAATTGCAAAAGCACCAGCACCAGTTGGCAACTGTGTTTCATCATCATCCAAGATGTGCTGTGATGGTCCCCCCATGTACTCATCTTGAAATATAAGTGGTTGGGCATCGATGCACTCAATCTCTTCCACTTCTGGGGCTGGGCTAGGTGGATGGCCCTGGAAACACATGCTAACAGACTCATCAAAAAGAAGAAGAAGAGACTGCTGCATTATTTGGGGCTCAGACTGCTTGGCTGATTTGCAAGGGGGTGAGGTGAAAGAATGATGGTGGATATCGGCTGCAGGCGCCAACTCTGAATTTTCAGCACAAGACTAGTTGGAAAACAATGTGAAGGAACTGGAGGCACTATCAGCAACCCAATCTACTACCGCCTGTTCTGCTCCTGGCCTCAACATTCGTAGAGCTGGATTAGGCCTGACCAAATACCGCTGCAGGCTCTGTCAGCTACTCGCACCTGAAAAAGGGGTTTCACTTGTGCGTGTAGCTGGCACAGATCGACCACGTCCTCTCCCTGTAACAGGAGCTCCACCAGCAGCACCACGACCGCGGCCACGTCCCTTATTTGACGTTTTCCTCATATTTCTCAAATGTAGGATCTTGCCCTAAATGGGTATTTTTTAAATACAACAATAGTGTAATATGGTGTAATATGCAGAGATTCACCTATATATTTCTCTCCCTATAGCAAGAAGCAGGAACCTAGCCCTAAACAATGTACTGCACACACAGTATATCACAGGTGGCAGGAGCAGTGCTGGTGAAATATACAGAGAGTCACCTATATATTGCTGTCCCTATAGGAAATAGCTGGAACCTCTCCCTAAACTATAAGATGCAGATCTCACGGAAAAAAAACGGTGCTTGTGTAGATTTCTGAAGCAGGATAGACCTCTCTGACACTGTCCCTCAATCAGCAGCAGCCTCTCCCTACACTAGCTAATGCAGAGTGACGACTGTGCTGTGTGCCTCTATCTGATATAGAGGCTGGTCACATGCTGGGTCACATGCTGCACTGGCCAATCACAGCCATGCCATTAGTAGGCATTAGAGGTAGACCGATATATCGGTCGGCCGATATTTGGCCGGTTTTAAGAAATCGGCATCGGCCGATTATTGTAAAAAAAAAAAATCGGCCGATTTTCGGCTGCCACGCTAAACCCCGCTCCACCTCCAGCAGCACGAGAAATTAATCCTTCAGCCTGGTAGCCTGCGCGACGACCCCCCCCCCCCCCCCCTCGGCAGGCTGTACTGTAGCATAAAGCAAACTTGTCACAAGCCCGAGCAACTGCAGTAGTTGTCTGCGTGAAGAGATCACACTTGTTATGCTTCCTGCATGCTGGGACGGTGGCGGGATTACTGAACATAGGCTCTAGGCTACGGCTCCAGCCGTAGCCTAGAGCCCATGTTCAGTAGTCCCGCCACCGTCCCAGCATGCAGGAAGCTTTTGTGATCTCTTCGCGCAGACAACTTGTACTGCAGCTGCTCGGGCTTGTGACAAGTTTGCTTTATGCTACAGTACATCCCTCCGAGGGGGGGGGGGGGTCGGCGCACAGGCTACCAGCAGCGTGGCTGAAGGATTCATTTCTCGTGCTGCTGGAGACTGGGGTAATGTACAGTATTCCTATCATCTCTGATAGGTGCCTCGGCTCTCTAGTGATTGTACATAGTACTCCAACTCACGTGGGAGCTCACAGGTGTCATCCAATGGACAGTGTGTACATGTCAGAGAACACCCCTCTCCTGTATACACACTCATTTTATATATATCCATCCCCACCCACGGCCAGCTCCATCCATCCACCCCCCTCCCTCCATCCACAGCCAGCACCATCCATCTCTTCCCCTCCACAACACATCCCCCCTACACGGCCAGCAGCATCCATCCACCCCCTCCACAATGCATCCCCCAGGCACAGCCAGCACCATCTTTCCCCCTCCACAACGCATCTCCCACCCACGCCCAGCACCATCCATCCTCCTCCACAATGCATCCCAATCCAAAAATCGGCCCAAAATATCGGCCGCAAAAATCGGCATCATATATCGGCCATCGGCTCCCCCGATTTTCTAAATATCGGCATCGGCCAGAGAAAAACCCATATCGGTCGACCTCATATATATATATATACATATATATATATATACATACACACACACCTTTTGAATCAAAATTGTGCATGCACAGTATGTGGGCATAGTGTCCCCTAAATGTGGGAGTACCTGATCAACTTTGGTGATGAGGGCCCCTGATCTTGAGCTATGTATGCTAAATGGACAGTAGCCTACCTCAACTGTAATTACTATTATAATTGTTTTTACATTACAGCTATATGGACCAGACACTTGGTCATCTTTTGCACATGCATGGATCTGTGTGTACTGATATACTTACCTGTACCCTAAGAAATTTGTTAAACTGTATAATATGTTTTTTTTTTTCTGCAAATAAAAAGTAAACCTCTCCTAAACTATATTTTAGCTCTCAAGTTCCAGTGGAGGAAGTCCAGGAAGATCCCATTGGAGGGGGTGAAGCTCTGGAAGGAAGACAACATCCAGGGTAAGCTTGTTGTGGTTAAAGAGGAAGTTATATCTGTGCAAATAAAAATTAAAGTCAGCAGCTACAAATAATGTAGCTGCTGACTTTTAATAGGACACATGCCTGTCTATGTATCCAGCACGGTCCTGACCTTGGCTAGTTCTTCTCTAGCCTACAGGTTCCTGGAAACCCTAACTGTGGGCAGTCACTTATGCACCTTTTTGCTTCAAATCCAACTGTCCACTGTGCATTCAGGAGCTGGGCTGTGTGAATTGTCCAGCAGTCTTCTGGAACCTGTGATGTGTCCCTGAAGACTGCAGGGAGGATGGAGGGAGAAAGAGCACTTATTTACTGTCTGTACTGGATACCTGCCCCCCCCCCCCAAATAAAAAAAAAATATTGGAGAAGGGCTCCAAAACAAAAATTTCCACTTTTGGGTGTTGTTTCACTACTTTAAGGAGAGATGACTATACAAGCCAGTTTTTACACAACATTTTTATTATTATATCATGCTTTGTAGCTGGTTAAACTATATTTGCAGAGAATTAAGAATTTTTGTCTATGTAGTTTGTGTCACTTCTGGAATTTGTCAGATTTGAGGCATTTGAACATGCTTTTTAAATGAAAGTAGGATAAAAACACAACTTAAAAGTTGGAATCATAGCCTATATTTTCTGTTTTGAGTAGAACCCCAGATCATTTTGAATGTACTGCATCAAAAAGTCTGACTGTTTTAAAGATGCCTACAGTAGGAGAAAATATAAATAGTTTTTGCTTGGAGGTCTGGCAGAGGTAGTTGAGGACGATCCCGCCGGAGGGGATGAAGCGGCAGTAGAACGAAGAAGACAACCAGGGTAGGCCAATACACCACTTCAATATGGCCGCGTACACACGGTCGTTCCAAACCGATGAGAATGGTCCGACGGGCCAATTCAATCGGTTCACCGCTGAAGTGGCCTGATGGTCTGATGTGCCTACACACCATCGTTCCAAAAACCGATCGGGTCAGAACGCGGTGACGTCAAACACACGACGTGCTGAATAAAACTAAGTTCAATGCTTCCAAGCATGCGTCGACTTGATTCTGAGCATGCACAGGTTTTGAACCGATGCTTTCTGTACTAATCATCGGTTTGGACCGATCGGGCAGCGGTCCATCGGTTCGATTTTAAAGCATGTTTTAACATTTTGGACCGAAAGACAACGGACCGATGGGCCATACACACGGTCGGATTTGATCGATGAAACTGGACTTAAGGCCGTTTTCATCGGTTTGGACCGACCGTGTGTACGCGGCCTAAATGTTAGTTTTGGATAGATCCCAGGAGATTGTTCTGCATTTGTTTTTTGTTTTGTTTATGTTATTTATTTTTCTACTGTGTCTTTAAAAGGTAGTTGATCATTTTTTATCAGATTCAGAGAATGGTATGTTCATGTTTTGGAAAAACGTATATCATCCATTCTGGGTGGAGTCTTCCATATTTGATCTATGTAGTTTTATTGAACCCATCTTGGGAGTCCAGATGGAGAACAGATACATGTCAACATTTTGGAAAAAAAAATCATATGTTCCAATGTATAGGCTGTAGAATAAAGTTTATACTATTTTGTGTAAATGATAAGTGTAACTGGCTATAAAGCATAATGGGAAAAAAATATCTCATCCAGAGTGTTATATTATTTTTATTTTACCTATATTTTGGGTGCAGTCCCATTTGCTGGGATCTTTGTAAATTTCAATCTGGCTTCGAGTCCAGATTTTATAGACTCAAAAGGTGGAGAAAATGTCAAAAACTCCCAAAAGGAGGACTCCACCCAAATCTAATTGAGATTTTGTTAAAAAAATACAGCACTGGACTCCATGGGGTGAGGGATTTCTTTGATTTTAATTTTCAAACCCTGGGGGAAGGTATATTACTTTTTTTAAATATATATTCTTTCCTTCATGCTCCGTTCACACTGGATGCCGATGTGGCTCCCATCGGGGGTCACATACGTCCTGGTTCACTGTTTCAGGTCCGATTTCAGCCCAAAAGACACACAGGGATCCTGTGCAAATTCACACCAAAGCCGCATCGGAGATATGTGAACCGGCTCCATAGAGAGCCATTCCCATTCTCCTGCTTTTGCAAAATTGGATGCGGAATTCTGCATCCAATTCGCAATAGTGTCAACCTGGCCTTAACTACTTGCCGACCGCGCACCGCCATTCTACGTCGGCAAGTTGGCTCTGCTGGGCGAGAGCACGTAGTATAACGTCCTCTCTTCCAGCCGCTCGCCCCCGACTCCCGTGCATGTGCCCGGCGGGCGCGATCGCCGCCGGGCACACGCGATCGCTCGTTACAGAGTGGGGACCGGGAGCTGTGTGTGTAAGCACACAGCTCCCGGTCCTGTCAGCGGGGGAAATGCTGATCTTCTGTTCATACAATGTATGAACAGAGGATCAGTGTTTCCCCATGTGAGGCCACCCCCCCCCCCCACAGTAAGAACACACAAGGACATACTTAACCCCTTCCCCGCCCCCTAGTGTTAACCCCTTCACTGCCAGTGGCATTTTTATAGTAATCCAATGCATTTTTATAGCACTGATCGCTATAAAAATGCCAATGGTCCCAAAAATGTGTCAAAAGTGTCCGAAGTGGCCGCTATAATGTCGCAATACCGAAAAAAAAAATCGCTGATCGCCGCCATTACTAGTAAAAAAAATATATTAATAAAAATGACATAAAAATACCCCCTATTTTGTAAACGCTATAACTTTTGCGCAAACCAATCAATAAACGCTTATTGCGATTTTTTTAAATGAAAAATAGGTAGAAGAATACGTATCGGCCTAAACTGAGGAAAAAAAATGTTTTTTTATATATTTTTGGGGGATATTTATTATGGCAAAAAGTAAAAAATATTCATTTTTTTCAAAATTGTCGCTCTATTTTTGTTTATAGCGCAAAAAATAAAAACCGCAGAGGTGATCAAATACCACCAAAAGAAAGCTCTATTTGTGGGGAAAAAAAAAGACGCCAATTTTGTTTGGGAGCCACGTCGCACGACCGCGCAATTGTCTGTTAAAGCGACACAGTCCCGAATCGCAAAAAGTACTCTGGTCTTTGGGCAGCAATATGGTCCGGGGGTTAAGTGGTTAAACAGGAATCTACCTAATTGCTAAAATGTTTTTCCCCAGAAACAGGATTCCCTTGGCCTGCAAGTTCTGCATGAAGATGCAGATCACACTTTCAACTCACCTGAGAAAAGTCTGTGTGAAGAATGCGGACGATGCCGAGATCAAGAAACTTGTTGAGGAGGCCCAGTCAAAGATGCGCCATGTGATCAGAGGGCTTGGTATCATCACATACAAAGACCTGGAGCATCCAAGTTCGGACCGGCCTTGTCAGTTTTGCATAAGTTTTCTTGAGGCCAGGGGAAGCACTGTTCTTACTCCGCCAGGAAGACAGCGGTACGTATTAAACCTAACTTTATTTAAAGAATGTTTTCTAATGCTGTAAAACTACATAGACTCATTCATGACTCTTACAGATCTGAAGAAGAAGCACAGGAAGAGGAGCAGCCAAGGTAAAACATTTTTTTTATATATATATACTGTAATGCATCTTCTCTCATTCATATGTCTGATGTAGAATCATTTATTGTACTTCCCCTTTCCCACCCCCTAGCACATCCACTCGTCGGAGCATAGAAGAGGCAGGACTGTACCAACAACATTCGGTGGATTCTCCTTTGGTCAGAGGATTCCAGAAGTACTTGGAGACGTCGGAATCAAAGGAATTTATCAGATGGCAGGTAAAAATATGTCAAATGTTACACACTACAAGTTTAGTTAACCTCCCTGGCGGTATGATTATTTCAGATTTTAGGTGCTGAAAGCGGTACCATTATTTTGAATGGAAATTTGGCATTTTACATTGTAGGCCTGTAATTCTTAGGAATAACTCACCTAAATCTGTCCAAACTAGAGTCTAGTGGACATCTGGGGTATGATAAAGTTTGAAACACAAAATCATAAATTATAATATAATAACAAATAATAATTTAATAATAATAATTTTTATTCAATACATTTTAGTAAATAATATAATCCAAAACACTGAATTTTTTGGGGGGCCAAACAAGGGTGCAATGTTAGTCATATTGCTTCAGTAAACGTCTTGGGTATGGAAAATTTTAAAAAAAAGGTACAGCACAAAGTCCAAAGTCACAATCGGGACAATAGAAACGGGTTTCTTTTCGGATTTTCCCTCCGGGGTTGTCACGCTTGGAGCAGCAAACCACACACATCCTTCTGGGTGCTGTCTTCTTTTCAGTTGGTGGAATGTGGTCCATAAAGTGACGACCAGTCAGTTGTTACGGGTTTACAACGCCAGCAGCCCGACGTCCAGATCTGTTTACAGCCGTTGGCATCTGGTGCTTCAGAAATATGAGTTCAGCAACCTTCCACACAAATTCCACATGAACCATAGGCCTGTCACTTTTTTTATTTATTTTTTCAGAAGAATGAAAATGTTCCAGAAGATGCCTGAAGATTTTATATATTTTTTGTCTTTGCTTTCTCATGGCTGGATAAAAGGTCATGGCCTGGTCAGCTCTGTCCACACCTCCCATGGTATTGTTGTAATCCAACACGACCTGTGGCTTTATCACATCTTTTCCACCTTTGGTGTGTACCATTACAATAGAGGTGTTGTGAATGGTAATTTGTCCCGCCATCTCGTGTCATAATGTTTCCTTTCTGCCAGGCAACTATGTCTCCCGCCCCAAGCTTTTTATTGGCAAGGGTTGGCGGCATGTCATGCTGGTTAGCCCTAATGGTCTCATATGCATCCATCTTGTTCAGAAGAAGGAACTCGTAGAGTTCTGGAGAAGTATAAAAATTGTCTGTGGTGACACAGTAGCCCTGGTTCAGCAATGGCTCAATCAAAAATAGTACTGAAGTGGTGTATGCCAAATCGAGCTTGCTTTGATGAGATAAACTGTATCCAGCTAAGTCTACCTTTGTAGGCCATAAGACTTTTGTCAATACTTATGTCTCTGTCTGGAACATAGGTCTGCTGGAAAATATTCAAAATTAGTTAGTAAGTCTCCCATGTTTTTTTTTTGTTTTTTTTTTAGTTTTTGAGCTGGATGAGAACTCTCATCAAAGTCCTCATTATTTGCAAAGCGCAAATATTTAATGAGGGAAAAATTGTATTCCGACATAACTGTGGCAAAAAAGAGAGTGGCCAGTAATCTGTTGGTTGTCCAGTACTGCAGTATTTCTGCAGGGGTTTACCGCTACTCCCTGTAAAATTATAAGGCCCAGAAGAAACTTCCAGATGTCCTCTCTGGTTACCAGTTCCCACTTTCTGCTCCTTGAAAAGCGCTGATGGGTAGCAGCTTGTTGCTCCTGCTAGCGATTCGTCTCCATAACAATTTTGTCAATAACTTCATCAGTCGAAAAGAGCTTGAGGTATGCCAAGCCTTTGTCATCCTCAACATCCACTTTGATCCCAGGTGTTCCTGTAAATGGAAATCTTGGGGGCGCTACGTGCTCCGTACCACAATCAATTGAGCACCACACATCACTGGGCACAGTCGCAGGATCGTCGCTAAAATCGATTTCTGCGTCTGACAGCGACTTGTGGGGAAGTTTATCATCACTCAACCCCTCTGTAAGCGATTCTGTATCGCTGTCTTCCAGCAGGTCATATAGCGATTTTGGGGTGGAGGCAAGCTAAATACAGCCTTTAGAACCACTTTAAGATGTCGATTTCTTCTCCCTTTTCAGTTGAACTTTGTGACCCGATTTCTCCTCTTCGTAGACAGCAAGGAGGTTTCTTTGAAGTGTATCGACCACCCAGACAAGACCATCGATTTCTTCAATCAACTGGAATCATCCGGAGCCAGCAGATCCACCGTGCTGAACTACATGGACAGCATTCAAAAGTTTGCAAGGCACATCTCCTTGGAAGATCCTTCTTCACAACCAGCCGCGTCAAGATTCATCGACCTTCTGAATGAGATCCGTCAAAATCCACAAGAAAGCTGCCAAGGCCAGAAAGGAAATGGGTTAGGCAATATTGATGGCAATAAACATTGTATTGCCTTTTAGCCATTTTTTATGCATTTTATTTTGCTAACTAGACATGCAATATTTTTATTTATTTTTTCTCTTACCCACAGACATTCGGCTCAGGATCCAAAGGCGAGCCAAAGGATCCTCTCTCTCACGAAACCTTTTTTTCTAACCCTAATAGATCAGGCGAAAAGAAGTGTTGAGCTTGAAGACAGAGACCGGATGACCATCTCTTATTACCTGGAAGCACTACTGATGTTGCAGCATCTTCAGAGACCAATCACCCTTGAAAACATGACCGTGAGTGTTTATACGAGTCAATAGTGTTTTACACCACATGTTGTAACGAGTGTCACTTACAACAAACAACATTTGTTTTGTTATCCTTAAACAGGTACATGAATGGCTGATGAGGACCCGTGAGACCATCCGCGTGGACGCATAGGCTGTGACTGTAACCATCATCAACGTGGACGTGGGAAGCTCGGAAGCTCCCTCGCAGGTGGCTACGGTGGTCTTGGAATCTTTGGAGGAAATATGGTTCAAGACCTATTTCTAAAAGATTCGGCCTTTTGTGTTGAAGACCTTCAACAAAGTGGACCACTTTTTCGTTACCAGTGAGGGAGGGAAAAGTCAGATTTCAGATGACCTCACTCAGTTCCACAAGAGGCAAGTGAAATTATAAAGTTTGTTTATGCCTCTAATGTACTGTAAATTGACCAACTAAAACCTTTTTTCCAGTTGTACAACCATGTCAGACCACAAACTAACAACAATCTCTCACCTTTTAGATTTGACCTTCCTGCAGTTACGTACCAGCAGGCAAGGAAGGATTTTGAACGGTGCGGTTTATCCCACTGTGATGACAAAGTGAAGGAGCTTCTGGAGGAATATTTCGGTATTTCAAAGGAAGGGGAAGACGTCGAGGGCAAGATCGTGAAGGGTGCCATCATGGTGAAAAGGATTCAGAAAGACTGGATGCCTTCTACTACAGGGTAGGTTGTATATTGCTGATCAATATTTTTACTTGTTGACCTTCTAGATTTAGATCATGTTACTGATGCCAACAAAAATATCTGTACAGAGTTGGGCTTTAACACTTTTATTATTATAGTAGTTATCAAGCCTAAACATGAGCCCTCACATTCAATCTACAGCTCTTCTCTACACTCAGTAAATCTCTGCTCATAGGCTTTTCTGAGACACCAGAAGCCATTGGCTCCCACTGCTGTCAAATACAGAAATGAGTGGGAGGCAGGGTAGAGTCCTGTTTTCTATTGACGGCTGTGCTCAGGAGAAAGCCTACATAGGTGTCCCATAGGACGCAGTTTCCCATGTGGGCACTGGACATATGAGAAGCCAGGAATACCAGTGGGGAACCTGTTTTTTTTTGTTTGTTTTTTTGCTTTTGTTTGTTTAACCATTACATTGCTTGTCAATGTAAAATTGCATAAAGGAGGACACGACGACGGGATGATGAAGCAGTGCCAGTTGAGGACAGGGAGTTGGTCTTCAGAAGAGTCCAAGAAGCGTTTCCGGTGGGACTTGACGACAAACCGCCGGGTTTGAAGAAATGCTGCATCTTTACAAAGGAACACGAGTTGTACTGTCACAAGAGGTGGAGCCGACAGCAGTACGTGATGCATGTCAATTTTTGAGAGGTGTCTTAAACTAAAGACCACCCATCGTTTTTGAATAAATATATGTATGTATGTATGTGTGTGTGTGTATGTGTGTGTGTGTGTGTGTGTGTGTGTGTGTGTGTGTGTGTGTGTGTATGTATGTATGTATGTATGTATGTGTATATATATATATATATATATATATTGTAAGGTTGGGGGTTATTAGCTCTCGTGGTATGGGCGTTTTTTTCAGCGATTCACTCCAGCCAGGAACTATGGTTAAGGGCATGGTAGCCCATTTTTATTAAAAAGGCAAAAATAAGTCCAAACAAACGTTTTCCCACGCAGGGGTTCTTCTCCATCAAATATACAACAGAAAATGCTAGTCCACCTCTGGCTCTCTGTAGCAGTACCTCTGCTCTTTATCCTGGTTGCCCAGACCAGCGGACTCCTCAACATAGACCGCTTCCCTTCAGCGTCTACAGCTCTGCCTCTTGCAGTCACCGTTCTGGCTGTCTCCTACAGCCTCTCTGATTCCTGGAGACCTCCTGTCTCTTCCAGGAGCTGTCTCCAACTGGGAGCCATGAGGTCTTCCCACACACTCATTATAAAGGGCTGTGCTCACCTGAGCACACACACCTTGCTGGTAATGAACATAGCCTGGAGAAAGCTGCAAAAGCAGTCTTCTCCAGTCCACAGCTATGCTCTGTAGATTTGCACATCTCAAGTGTGCATACCCTGGGTCCATTTTACTGTCACAGTAGCTCCTACTGTTACTATATATATATATATATATATATATATATGTAGCACTACCCCGTAGGAGCTGCTGGTTTAGATTTGGGTTTTGCACGTTACCTCCAAGTTCGTTGTCAGGGGAAGAAAGTCTATAGAAAATTGCAATGTCCACACAAGATGTAAAAACTTCAACTTTATTTTTTCTGCATAAAACTTGTGGAGAGTATAGAGAAAAGGGGAAAGTTCAGGTACGTGGTACAGAATGCACAAAATATCTAAAGTTCCAATCAGTCACCACTCCCTCTTGAGTGGATATTGCTCACCCGGATAGACCCCTCTCACATGGCCTAGCTGCCGGGATGATGCACGAACCAGTATGAGAACAGTCTCTGCCACAGATTGCCTGAGAATGATCATGGATAGCCAGGAATCCTCTGCCACAGGATTTTAAGTCCCCAACTTCCAGCCTAAGGCCCCTTTCAGACTGGGGCGGGAGCTGCGGTGGCGGTATAACGCCGCTAAAAATAGCGGCGCTATACCGCCGGAATTGCCGCGGGTATCAGCCGCTAGCGGTGCGGTATTAACCCCCGCTAGCGGCCGATAAAGAGTTAATATCGCCCGCAATGCGCCTCTATAGAGGCGCATTGCGGGCGGTATTGCCGCGGTTCCCATTGTTTTCAATGGGAAGGAGCGGTGAAGGAGCGGTATACATGCCGCTCCTCTCACCGCTCCAAAGATGCTGCTGACAGGAGATTTTTTTGTCTCCCGCCAGCGCATCGCCTCAGTGTGAAAGCCCTCGGGCTTTCACATTGAGTCTGCAGTGCAGGAGTTTTTCAGGCGGGATAGCAGCGCTATTTTTAGTGCTTTACCGCCTGAAAAACTCCTCAATGTGAAAGGGGCCTTAGAGTAAAGAGCCTTTAAGCCGATCCAGCAAACTTTAAGACAAGTAGAGCTGTGGATCACTATATAACAAAGTCACCAGGCCTATCCCGAGACATTAGCTTGCTTTGCTTGGTCTCCTCCAGGGCAGGTCCTCCCCTGGTTTTCTTCATTAAGCCCTTCCCTCACTTGGATGGACAGCTTGGGATCCCCTTTAGAATCCTAGGCCCCAGCCAGAATACCTGGGCCTACTCAAAAGAGATGCAACGTGGTCCCGGAGCTGGAATCGCACATACATACCTTGCGCGCCAGAAGGGCCATGAGGCAAAGGACCCCGAAATAAGGCGTCTGCCCATTAAGTACCCCTACCTGGCATGCATAGCGGGGCACCACTCCCACTGGGCTGCTGCCAAGAAGGGTCACCCAATACACTATGGTTTGCTTGTGTTCCAACATTGGGGTAACGCCTCCTACAGGCAACAGTGGGAAATACTATCAAACACAACCATAGCCAGAACAGAGGCGAATTTAATGAAATTAAACAGAGTCTGAGCCCACTATTGGCTCAGACACCCTCTAAATTTATAATAGCGCCCCAGTCATTGGGAGCAGGGCGCTACATATTTATTTGTGTTTTTTTTTTATTATTATTATTATTAGCAGCATGGCACTTATTATAAAATTTATTTGGCAGGTGAGATGGGCTACGTTTTCTTTTTCACAGACACGAAGAACCGTCGGAAGCTGTGCATCGATGGCAAGAATGTCCCATGTCCCTGTCATCCCTCCCTACCAACAACCTTTGGGAGGAAGATCAACCATTCAAGAAGGCATCCAAACCTGAAGACTCGGCTAAGTTACCGGAGCGTTGGCACCACCCCCGTTCTTCTGTTTGTGACCAAGGAAGATCTTGATGTTGGCACGGAGCTGAAATATGACTACGGGATCACGAGACGCTCCTTCGGGGGAGAAGGGGCAGATGTTGACTGGTTAAATACGTAAGAACCCAGCTGACACCTGCCTCTATGCTACCGGTAGCAAGATGACCTCTAGGGTAAGTCATTTTTCCACTCCTCCTAAACTGCCCTTCATCTATTCTCCATCTATTCTCTAAATATTCATTTTTTTTTAATCCTCCATCCTCCTTCAACCTTGCTCATTTCTGTCCTACCAAAGTCCACACAGGTTTAGACTGACAGCAGAAGTCATTGGCTGCTGCTAAGACCCCATTCACACCTAAGCGACAAAACGCCCGACGCGGGACGCTTCTGTCGCTAGAGGGGAGAATTCCCATTGCCGTCTATGGAGATGGTTCACATCTCATAGACGCGCAACGCCTGTCGCCTGAAAAAAAGTCCCGGACCCTTTTTTTCACGCGACAGGCGCGTTTTCCCATAGACAGCAATGGGAATACTTTAGAAAAAAAAATGAAACATTTGTAATCGCGGCAAATCTGCCGCTACACGCGTACGCGGCTGTCGCTTAGGTGTGAATGCAGCCTTAAGCAAATCCTGCGAGGGGGGAGAGCTTCTACTGACTGGCACAGAGCTGATCGAGTGGGGACACAAGTTATTATAAAGTGAGGGGGCAACTGCTACCAAAACATTTGTACCTTAGTGCAGGGAATGTATTAAGGTAAAAAATGTTCTTGGGCTTTAGAACCAATAACTGTTAAAAGTATTAAAATTGACCCTTTTTTTAGGAACAGGGGTTATTCCATCCACACGACCAAGATAGCTTCAGTCCTCCCTTTTTACAGACAATGATTATAGATTTAAACTGACAGCTGTAAACACATTAGGTCCATAGCTGCAAACCCATTCAGTTATTTATTGGATAATTGTCTTATGTGCAGAGTGTTTCCACCCCGTATGCTATGTAAATATAACAGTCCAGACCATGTAAATGTGATGGACAGGAGTCCAAAAAATTTTTTTTTCCATCCTCTACAGAGGAAGGCACCAGAAGAGCCTGAATGAGAGGCCTATCATTTCAGCACAAGAACATTACCACAATCTAAGAAGAAACAAAACGGCTCTTTTCAGAGCTACCCAACACCTCCAAAAAGAGCTTATACTTTTGTTCTCCATACACATATGCACATGTGATGAGTTAACCTGGCCACACAAGCCACAAATTCTGACCGGTATAACAGGGACCAGCCACATTTTGATCCATGTAGAGCAGCCCTCAAAATTTCCACTCGCCTGCTAGCATTTGGCGAGTGGATTTAAGCTGGGGGCGAGTGATGACAGGGCTGCATGACCAATCTCCCTCCAATCTGTGCCTACACTTAGAGTCCTGATGAGATTGGCGGCCGAAGAGGAAAGGTGCATGCTCGGGAAAAGTAGTCTGGTGAGCCGCGCACAGGCAGAGCAGTACACAGGTTCTCTCCTTACAATTCTCATTAAGCCATGGGACCTAACAGTATGACCTCTCTGAGCCTGCCCCCCTCCCCCCGACCAATGTAGCTGGAGAGCATAGAGCAGGGAGCAGGAAGTAATGAGTCAGGTGGAGGATTGCGAAAATTACCACTCCGGGTGTCCAAGGTAGGCAGTGCAGCGCTCACTGAAAGTTGCCCTGACATGAGAGCGGCAGCCTTCCAGTTTGTGCAGTTTTCTTCTCCTTGTGCTCTATGTAGGTGTCCAGCAGTTCAGCCTGAGCACTGTGACCAGACTGGTCTCAATGTGTGCTGTGCGGTGTCAATGTGCGCTGTGCTATGGTGTCAACGGCTGTGCAGTTGTGTGGATCTCGGCGCTGGATTGTACTCCCTCCCGCTGTGCTGCAGCTCCTCTCCTCACTGCCAGCCTGAATAAAAGGGGGAAGTGGGGACATGCAAGTGTGGAGCCACACACACAGGCTCCTGATGATGAGATGTATGGGAGAGAGAGAGGATGGATGGGAGTTGCAGAGGAGACAGCAAGAGAATGGGGAAGAGATCCAGTTCTAGTGCCCTGTCCCTCTGGTCTGCCCCCAGTGCCCTGTCCCATTTTGTTAAAGTTGTTTTTGGTAATATTTAATTGTGTAACTTGATTCTGCATAAAACATTTAACAGTGTCATTCCATGAGATAATCTATGAGGGCGTGTTTAGGGGCGCAATTAGACGTGGAGCAGTGTATGAATTAGGTGGGGCAACTGGTGGCGAGTAACTCTTGAGGCCTGGCTAGTAGCTCAGGGCTTGAAATTTTGAGCCCTGATGTAGAGGCTGGCTGGTTGTACACAAGTTGATCTGTCAACTGACTTGTGTAAAGCCAGCCTGTTTGGCTTTTCTCCGTACAATGAGTGCTACCAGCTTTTGCCAGAAACACTAGTCATTGTGTTCTGCTGACAGGGAAGTCTCCCCCTGCCAGCATAACACAATCGCGAAGCAAGATGTCTTCCCCGATCAACACTGTGTTATTGGGTTCTGCTATTGGGGAGAGGAGGCTACAGGAGTGCCAAAGAAGAGGCGGATCTAGGCTGCTCTCTGCAAAACCTCTACACAGAACAGGTAAACATAACATGTTTGTTATTTTTATTTTTTTAAGGAACACTAGTTTTTCAGCTTAAAGGGTCACTAAAGGAAAAACATTTTTTTTGCTGAAATGACTGTTTATTGGGTATAGAGACATAAAAGTTAACTGATTCCTTTTAAAAATGAATAAAAATTGAATTTAATCTATCATATAATGTGCCTCTAGTTTAACTTTCGGTTTTAAAGGTACATACATGAAGTTCCGGGTGAGAAGTGAGTCGGGAAGACTCACAGAACAAAAACAAACAAATCCAGGGCAGTGTTTTGTTTTTAAAATGAATCTGATTGGTTCTGAGGAGTTTTAGACACACAGTAATGACAGCTTAGACCACCGTGAGAAAGCTCCCAGTATGATGGTTATAAGGAAACAGGCAACCAGGAAGTGTGGAGATCACAGCAGAATTACAGCTACTTCAAAGCAAAAACGAACAATGAGGACATAAAACCAGTACTGCAGTAAGGTAAAGGAAGCTATTTAGCTAAAAAAAAAAAATTCCTTTAGTGACCCTTTAATGCATCCAATGACTTGATGTGCCGGGGGCAGGGCCGAGTGATACAATTAAGCAGCTATAGCTGCCAGCTGTATCACAAGAGCGTGCCCACAAGATTTTGCCACCATGCAAGCTCTCTCGCATGAAGGTGTTCAGTTCTTGCGGGCAGGACCAGAGACAGCCACAGAGAGAAGACCAGGTTTGGGGGCCACACATACTTTTTATCACTTTTTAATCCAAGTCAAACTAGAATGCCACCATATCAAACTGGCTTCACTCTGACTATACAACAAATTAAAGAATGTATAGTTCATAATCCGTCAAACCCCATTTACACTTTTAAATCAAAGTGTAAATATACAGGTCATATTTTAGCCAGTAAAGCAACAGTTTTAAACAACCACATTCTTTGTCAAGCTGACATTCAGCATGTCAAACACTGCCCTTTGAAACGGTTGCAAATATTCAAGTCCCATGTTTTAAGAACAATTTAAAGTGATATACTGTATAATACTTGCTGTCCTATGTGTTTTATGCTATGCCATGTTTGCCATCTTGTGTATTAAGCATTCTACTTGCTCTTGTATGTTGTCAAATAAAAATGTTATTTTGTTTACAAAGAGGATTGGTACAATTCATCCAACAGATTGAAATGTTCTTGGGACTATTTTTTTAATTTACATACAGGCTTTAGCAAGGCCGGGACAAGGGGAGGTAGAGATTGGGGGGGGGTCAGTTCAAGCATGTCAGTGCCCCGTTCACCCACTGGAATGATGATTTCTTCACTTATGTCATTCAGAACAACGCACACTGCAGAGGCTGTGATTAGCTGCTGGAGGGGGGATTTGACTACCCCCAGCAGCAAGATGGAGTAAGCAGGGCATACATAGTGGAAGTACAGAGATCTTCTCACCATGGGTTCTTGCAAGAGAGTAAAGATTGCCTGTCTTCTAGCTTCTTGTCATGTGACATATCACATGACTGGAGTGGTAAAGAAGAGGCAGTTGCAATGAGACCAAGCTGTAAGTGCACAGAGGATTAATGGAGCATGTTAGTCCCAGAGCTCCCCTCTCCCTCCCATAACCACATTTGTTTCCATCAAGGCTTTTACTGTTTGTGAATTGTCTACTGTGTTTGAAACAGTTGGCAAGTTATTGTAAGACAACCATGTCTTTCCTTAACGTACATTCATATAACGTACATTCATATAGTGTTTTAAATTTTTTTTTTTTTTTTTTAGCCGTGAATAATAAGTGATTTGCAGCTATATTACAAAAAAAATAAAAAAAATGTAATAAAATTTCAGTTTAAAAAAAAAAAAAAAAGTTTGTCTGTCAAACATACTCTGAAAAGACAAAGACATAGACCATCAAGAAGAAAAAGGGAAGACCGCACGCCAAGTGAGCGGACAAGAGTGCGTTTCAGGACAAGGAAAAGGTACCTGAAATCATTTGGGGTACCAGGGGGGCAGGAGTGTGTTTCAGCCCATGGAAGGGGAACCTGCAGGCTTTTGGGGTACCCCAATTTTTTTGGGAGCGCCAGGTTGGGCCCAGCAGCGCATTTTAGGCCATGGAAAAGGTACCTGCACTCCTTTGGGGTACCCCAAAGTTTTAACGGCCAGGAGTGCGTTTCAGCCCATGGAAAAGGTACCTGCACACTTTTGGGGTACACCAAAAAAAATTGTAGGACACAAATTTTGTGGGCACCCACATTTCTGAGGGGGACCATTCAAGCACCAGGTGGGTAGTGGTGCATGCGGCTGGGATTTGAACCAACTGCCAGGCCCCAGACAATACAATCAAAAGATATTATTATATAAACATAATAACATAATATAATCAAAATGACTCCACGGCTGGCTCTAGCCCATAAGTGATGTCTGCACTTGACTCCAAGACAAAGACCATCAAGAAGAAAAAGGGAAGCCGCACGCCAAGTGAGCGGACAAGAGTGCGTTTCAGGACAAGGAGAAGGTACCTGAAAACATTTGGGTTACCCAACAATTTTTGGAGTGCCAGGGGGGCAGGAGTGTGTTTCAGCCCATGGAAGGGGAACCTGCAGGCTTTTGGGGTACCCCAGAAGACCATCAAGAAGAAAAAAGGAAGACCGCATGCCAAGTGAGTGGACAAGGGTGCCTTACAGGACATGGAAAATGTACCTGCACACTTTTGAGGTACCCCAACATTTTTGGAGCGCCAAGATGAAAATCAAGATCAAGCAAGCTTTTGCCCTTCTGCTCCACGGAAGGTTTATGTCCTCCCTGAGCTCGCCTTAGGACACCTGCGTTAATATTTGACAGGTGCACCGCCCCAGTCAAAATCCCCACCTGCCACTGTCCTCAGAGCGGGTCGCGCCCGACGCGTGCCGGGCGCTTGGAGCCAGAAGCGAGAGCCCCTCGGGGCTCGCCTCACCGGGTAAGTGAAAAACGATAAGAGTGGTGGTATTTCACCGGCGGCGCCCCACCGCGAGGGTGGGGGACTCCCACTTATCCTACACCTATCATGTCTGTTGACACGTGTGTACGAGAGTCAAGCTCAGTGGCTTGACTCTGCGACACTCGTGTGATTCTGGACTCCCGGTGATGACTGCCCATGACCAGAGTCATGCCCAGAAGCCAGGAGTGTTACAGATGGTGGGGTAGAGAGATAAGTCTTGATGTTCTATTATGATGACTAGTATTCAGCACTGGGAGGCCAGAGTCTTGCCCAGAAGCCAGTGTGTTCCAGATGGTGGGCTAGAGTCACAAGTCTTTATGTTCTATCATGATGACTTTAACTTGTGTTTTATTTTTTTTTATTTGAATGCAGGTAGGCAGGCAGGTGTCCATGTAGGCATTGGGTTAGGTATGGCTTGATTTATTTATTTCTTTAAAAAGGGACCAACTCCCCAGGAGCAGGCTTCCACCCAGCACTGCCCGCGGGTAGAGTCAGGCCAGGAGGTCTGGCCCAAGGGTGGCGCGAGGACGGATGGAGGGCAGAGGAGGAGGAGGTGGTGGTGGTGGAAACCGGCTGGTCCAAGCTGGCCGGCAAAAGTCTCTTGGCTCCAGGGGCCAAACGCAAAGTTCCCAGGCCGAAAACGGTCTCCAGGCGGCAGGCAGGACCCACCGCAGGAACATACCAAGCTGACCGGCAAGGACTTGGGTCGAGAAACAGCTCCAGGAGGCACCCAAGACCCTAACCGCACCTGTAGGGGGCCAACCGCGAGGTCCACAGGCCGAGATAGGGCTCCAGGCGGCAAGCGGGACCCTCCGCGGGTCTAACCGGGACTAACCGCGAAGGTTTGGCCGAGATCGGGCTCCAGGCGGCAAGTGGGAACCCTCCCGCACTTCCAGGGGCCAACCTTGAGGTCCCCAGGCTGAGTTGGGGCTCCAGGAGGCAAGAGTGACCCAACCGGGGCTAACCGGGAAGGTTTGGCCGAGATCGGGCTCCAGGCGGCAAGCCTCCCGCACTTCCAGGGGCTAACAGCGAGGTTCCCAATCCGAGAATCAGTTCCAGGCGGCAAGCACGAGACTCCCCGCACCTTGATCCAAGCTGGCCGGCGGGACTTAGCCGTTTTCGCTTTGCCTTGAGAGAACATCATCCAAGCTGGCCGGCTGGACTTTGCCGTTTTCGCGGCCGGTTTTTGAAGCTGAGACCAAGCTGGCCGGCTGATCCAAGCTGGCCAGCTAGGACTTTGTCATTTTTTTGGTGCCCCGCGCTGCAGGCTGGCCGAGCAGGTAGCGGAAGCCGCGAATGGGGTCGGATTTGCCTCCCGAGTCCGGGAGGGAGTTCCAGGGGCCCGGACTCGATTCCCTCGAATCCCCGCTCTCCCCCTGGTCCCATTTCCGGACCGATGGAGGTCCGGGAAAGGTTGCTGCGGATATATGTGAGGAGGCGATTTCAGAGGACCACTTCCACAGGAGCCTCACGCCACGGACCGATGATGCCCAGAGCACCCCGGCGGGGAGGGGAGAGCGCGTCCAGGCCCCGGAGGTCGCGGGCCGCCCGGAAGCCTTGACCCCCTCCAGTACGCCAGGGGAACGGCGCCCCCGGCGGTCCCGCCTTTTAGGCGGCGGATCGCCCCGTTCGACGCGGCCGAGGCGTCCCCCTACCCTGGGCGGACCTCCCTCGACCCGCGGTGAGCTTGCCAGGACCCGAACGACCCCCAGGACGGCCGGAAAGACGCCGGTGGCGGCGGACGCCGAGCCGGACGAGGCCCCCGGAGCGAGCCGGAAGGTTTTAACCGACCGACCGCTCCTCGGTCCCCTCGACCGGCGGCCGAGCGCAGTTGTCTCCGACAGCCCCGGTAACCACACAGTCACCCTCCCGCGGACCCGCGGCGGGTGAGGCCGGGCTTTGGCCGAGCCTGCGCCACCCCACCGCCTCGCTCCAGTAAGCGTCGCCCTAAGCCCGTCCGCCCTCACGAGAGCCCCCCGCGGCCTCCCCAGGGAAGGCGGACGGCACCCGACCCACAGCACGCGGCCCTCTTCCCCCCCCTCGGAGGAGGCCGTTCCCGACGACGGGCTACCTGGTTGATCCTGCCAGTAGCATATGCTTGTCTCAAAGATTAAGCCATGCACGTATAAGTACACACGGCCGGTACAGTGAAACTGCGAATGGCTCATTAAATCAGTTATGGTTCCTTTGATCGCTCCATCTGTTACTTGGATAACTTTGGTAATTCTAGAGCTAATACATGCCGACGAGTGCTGACCCCCAGGGATGCGTGCATTTATCAGACCAAAACCAATCCGGGGGCCCCGGCCGCTTTGGTGACTCTAGATAACCTCTGGCCGATCGCACGTCCCCATGACGGCGACGATACATTCGGATGTCTGCCCTATCAACTTTCGATGGTACTTTCTGCGCCTACCATGGTGACCACGGGTAACAGGGAATCAGGGTTCGATTCCGGAGAGGGAGCCTGAGAAACGGCTACCACATCCAAGGAAGGCAGCAGGCGCGCAAATTACCCACTCCCGACTCGGGGAGGTAGTGACGAAAAATAACAATACAGGACTCTCTCGAGGCCCTGTAATTGGAATGAGTACACTTTAAATCCTTTAACGAGGATCTATTGGAGGGCAAGTCTGGTGCCACACCCGCGGTAATTCAGTGGGGAGTTGCCGCACTGCTGTGAGCTCTCTGGACATCCAGGGAGCTATGGAGGCTGCAAGCTCTGGGGATGGGCTGAATCCCTGCGCTCATGTCGAGGTGTTGTTCCCCTCAGTAATGGGTGAGCCTGGAGGTAGGCATGTGCATTTCGTTTCGTTCCGAATCGAATTTTGGACGAATTTTTCATTATTCGGACATTCGTATGCATACGAACGGCCGAATTACAATATTAACGAATTAACCGAATCCGAACGAACGTCGAAAACCCGCGGACGAAATTCGACTCTAATTCGGAATCAAAATCGACTCGAATTCGAAAAAAAAAAAATTTGAATCGAATTCTAAAAACAATTCGAAAAAAAATGTGCTATTCACTGTATTCAGAAAGAATTGTCCAATGTCCGTGTCCAATCAGCTACTTTCATTTCTCATTGTGGGTGGGGCTAGGATCTATCTAAGATTATGCCACATGGCAGGGTTTACCACAGATAGAGAGAGTGTCCTGTCCTGTGTGGTGAGAGGTGTACCTTCCTTTATATTTGCCTTGAATAGACTCTGTCTTAAAATTTATTAATTGACAATTATTATTGCTATTGATGTTTTGGAGGGAGAAAGTGGGATAGAGATAGTGGCAGGATTAATTTTTATTTTTTACAATAATTGCAGTCAGAAAGTCAGGTAATCATCAGATAGCTGTGTCGTGTGTGAAGTGGTGGAGTAACTGTTTCAGACAGTGTGATTGTCATACCGTAGTTGTTTGATTGAGGAGGACAGGCTCTGGCTGTGTTTTTATGATGAAGCCTTCTCAGAGTCAGACTGCTCACACATTGAGCAAAAGCGCTCATGGTACCATCACAAGCAGCAGCACCACCAGTCCAGCAGTAGATAATATGATGCCTGGCAGTGGCGGCCCGTCCATAGGGGGCGCTCGGGCGCCGCCCCCCCAAGCTGTAAAAAAAAAAAAAAATTGAAAAAAAAAAAAATGTCACTTTAAGAGTGACCAGGCGCCGGACATGCGGCGGTCTATGGGAAGCTTCCCAGCTTGCAATCAGCTGATTGCAGGCTGGGAAGCTGATTTGCCCGTGTTTTGGGCGTGTGCAGGGCACAAGCTGTGCACCCGCACACACTCCCACTCGCCACTGATTTGTCCCTGGCTTCTGCTCTGTCGTTTTTATTGGCCGGACCGGAGGGTGATTGGGCGGTGCTTTTTCTGCACTGTCGCGTCACTTTCAGCTTCCCGGCACTGGGGCTGACTGACTCTGCGACTTGTGGAGTGCGGCAACGGCAGCTATCAGGGACCGGGACCCTTTGATGGAGGCAAAGAGCTGATCACAGTGGCAGGCTGCAGTGGATGGATGGACACAGAGCACCAGGTGAGTGCCGGGATCGGAGAGGACTCCTCACCTTCCCTATTTGCTGTTGGCATCATAACAATATGGCATGTCTCTCTCTCTCCGCACCATCATGCTTCCGTGTAGCTTCCCCCTCCTCGGTCTCCTCTGCAGAGCAGCAAACCGAGTGGAGTGTGACTGTGCCAGTGAGTACTGTGTGTCCTGCCGTGATCCAGGCCCCCCTCCCCCACCTCTGAGCTTCATGGGGGGGGGGGGGGCTGCTGAGTGTTGTGGTTCGTGGCAGTGACTGGCAGCTGTGGGGGGTTTCTCCATCACCTTCTCCGCATCTCCTTCCGGATAGCTTCCCCCTCCTCGGTCTCCTCTGCAAACCGATTGGAGTGTGACTGTTCCAGTGAGTACTGTGTGTTCTGCCGTAAACCTGGCCCACCTCTGATCACCTTTCTCAGCTGCTGAAGAGCTTCATGGAAGGGGGGGGGGCTGGGGGGGGGCTGCTGAGTGTTGTGGTTCATGGCAGTGACTGGCAGCTGTGGGGGGTTTCTCCACCCTAAACACCCCTCCTCCCTGCATCTCCACCCTAAACACCCCCCCTGCATCTCCACCCTAAACACCCCCCTCCCTGTAACTCCACCCTAAACACCCCCTCCCTGCATCTCCACCCTAAACACCCCCCCTCCCTGCATCTCCACCCTAAACCCCCCTCCCTGCATCTCCACTCTAAACCCCCCTCCCTGCATCTCCACTCTAAACCCCCCTCCCTGCATCTCCACCCTAAACACCCCCCCCTGCATCTCCACCCTAAACACCCCATCCCTGCATCTCCACCCTAAACACCCCCCCTCCCTGCATCTCCACCCTAAACACCCCCTCCCCTGCATCTCCACCCTAAACACCCCCCCTCCCTGCATCTCCACCCTAAACCCCCCTCCCTGCATCTCCACTCTAAACCCCCCTCCCTGCATCTCCACCCTAAACACCCCCCCCTGCATCTCCACCCTAAACACCCCATCCCTGCATCTCCACCCTAAACACCCCCTCCCCTGCATCTCCACCCTAAACACCCCCCCTCCCTGCATCTCCACCCTAAACCCCCCTCCCTGCATCTCCACTCTAAACCCCCCTCCCTGCATCTCCACCCTAAACACCCCCCCCCTGCATCTCCACCCTAAACACCCCCCCCCTGCATCTCCACCCTAAACACCTCCCCTCCCTGCATCTCCACCCTGAACACCTCCCCTCCCTGCATCTCCCCCCTAAACACCCCCCTCCCTGCATCTCCACCCTAAACACACACCCCCTGCATCTCCACCCTAAACACCCCCCCTCCCTGTATCTCCACCCTAAACACCCCCCTTTGCTGCATCTCCACCCTAAACACCCCCCGCATCTCCACCCTAAACACCCCCCCTCTCTCTGCATCTCCACTCTAAACCCCCCTCTCTGCATCTCCACCCTAAACACCTCCCCTCTCTGCATCTCCACCCTAAACACCCCCCCTCCCTGCATCTCCACCCTAAACACCCCCCCTCCCTGCATCTCCACCCTAAACACACACCCCCCTGCATCTCCACCCTAAACACCCCCATCCCTGCATCTCCACCCTAAACACCCCCCTCCCTGCATCTCCACCCTAAACACCCCCCTCCCTGCATCTCCACCCTAAACACCCCCCTCCCTGCATCTCCACCCTAAACACACACCCCCCTGCATCTCCACCCTAAACACACACCCCCCTGCATCTCCACCCTAAACACCCCCATCCCTGCATCTCCACCCTAAACACCCCCCTCCCTGCATCTCCACCCTAAACACCCCCCTCCCTGCATCTCCACCCTAAACACCCCCCTCCCTGCATCTCCACCCTAAACACCCCCCTCCCTGCATCTCCACCCTAAACACCCCCCTCCCTGCATCTCCACCCTAAACACCCCCTTCCCTGCATCTCCACCCTAAACACCCCCCTCCCTGCATCTCCACCCTAAACACCTCCCCTCTCTGCATCTCCACCCTAAACACACACCCCCCTGCATCTCCACCCTAACCACCCCCCTCCCTGCATCTCCACCCTAAACACCCCCCCTCTCTACATCTCCACCCTAAACACCTCCCCTCTCTGCATCTCCACCCTAAACACCCCCCCCCTGCATCTCCACCCTAAACACACCCCCCCCTGCATCTCCACCCTAAACACCCCCCCTCCCTGCATCTCCACCCTAAACACACACACCCCCTGCATCTCCACCCTAAACACCCCCCTCCCTGCATATCCACCCTAAACACCCCCCTCCCTGCATCTCCACCCTAAACACCCCCTCCCTGCATCTCCACCCTAAACACCCCCCTCCCTGCATCTCCACCCTAAACACCCCCTCCCTGCATCTCCACCCTAAACACCTCCCCTCCCTGCATCTCCACCCTAAACACCCCCTCCCTGCATCTCCACCCTAAACACACACCCCCTGCATCTCCACCCTAAACACCCCCCTCGCTGCATCTCCACCCTAAACACCCCCCCCCTCTCTCTGCATCTCCACCCTAAACACCCCCCCCCACATCTCCACCCTAAACACCTCCCCTCTCTGCATCTCCACCCTAAACACCCCCCCTCCCTGCATCTCCACCCTAAACACCCCCCTCCCTGCATCTCCACCCTAAACACCCCCTGCATCTCCACCCAAAACACCCCCCTCCCTGCATCTCCACCCTAAACACCCCCCTCGCTGCATCTCCACCCTAAACACCCCCCCTCTCTCTGCATCTCCACCCTAAACACCCCCCCCCACATCTCCACCCTAAACACCCCCCCTCTCTGCATCTCCACCCTAAACACCCCCCCTCCCTGCATCTCCACCCTAAACACCCCCCTCCCTGCATCTCCACCCTAAACACCCCCCTCCCTGCATCTCCACCCAAAACACCCCCCTCCCTGCATCTCCACCCTAAACACCCCCTCCCTGCATCTCCATCCTAAACACTCCCTTCCCTGCATCTCCACCCTAAACACCCCCTCCCTGCATCTCCACCCTTAACACCCCCTTCCCTGCATCTCCACCCTAAACACCCCCTCCCTGCATCTCCATCCTAAACACTCCCTTCCCTGCATCTCCACCCTAAACACCCCCCTCCCTGCATCTCCACCCTAAACACCCCCCCTCCCTGCATCTACACCCTAAACACCCCCCCTCCCTGCATCTACACCCTAAACACCCCCCCTCCCTGCATCTACACCCTAAACAAATTACCTCTCTTCCTGCCTCTCCACCCTAAACACCCCCCATCCCTGCCTCTCCACCCTAAACAAATAACTTCTCTGTGTTTAATGATGGGGTTAGTAGGAGGGAGGGGGTCCTGTGTAACAATGGGGGGTAGTGTTGAGGAAGGGGTCCTGTGTAATGATGGGGAGAGGGATGGTGGTAGGGGTAATTGGGGTGATTGGTTTTGTTTAACCATGCCCCTTAAGTCCCTTTTATTTTTTGGCGTGATGTGCCGCATGTTTACAGTTGGGGGGTATGTACTCTGTCCTGTGATGCTGAGTTGTATACTTTGTCCTGTGATGCTGAGTTGTATACTTTGTCCTGTGATGCTGGGGTTGTATACTTTGTCCTGTGATGCTGGGGTTGTATACTCTGTCCTGTGATGCTGGGGTTGTATACTTTGTCCTGTGATGCTGGGGCTGTATACTCTGTCCTGTGATGCTGGGGTTGTATACTTTGTCTTGTGATGCTGGGGCTGTGGAATAGAGGGGACGGAGTGGGTGAATTATATGAGGGGTGGGGCTTATGAGAAGTGGGATGGACCAAAAGGGAGGGGTGGGGTCTGGCGCCCCCCCATCCTAAAACTTCACCAGCCGCCACTGATGCCTGGTAGTGTTATTTCTTCTGACCATGAACAGATGTCCAGCCGAGCTGTTAGGAGGAGGAGAGAAAACAGTCCGAGTTGTCAGCTGAGCAGCCCACCTATTAATCTAAAAAGAACAATCACTAGCAAAATTGGAGGAGCTGCTAATACTGCCAGTGTGCATAAAAAGAGTAAGCCACCTACTAAGCGCCGTCTGTTTAGTAACCCCATACCCACAAACACAACCACCAGTACAAACATAGCTGTAACAACTTCCAAGTTCTACAGCAAAGGCCGTGCAATGACTGCACACGGTTTATGGCCTGTTAATCCACACAGACAGCCAAAAATGGAGGTGTTACATTTGGAGAATTCTGCTGACATTGCCACAGCAAGCAACAGTACTTCCACTTCTATTGCCAGTGCCACTAACACAACATTTGCTGCAAGCTCTTCCATTTCTGAGAGTATCAGTATATATCCTAATGAGGGAACTCTGCATGTGTCCCTAACATCAGGGGAAGTAGACATTCAGCAGCCTGACTACGAACGTGAGTGTAGCAGTAAATCACCCCTACTTTATTCGTCACCGTCACCACTGATCGGGTAAATAGAATAGCCATTTATTTAATCAAACATTTATTCACGATTATCAAGGCATGTGTTTCTGATTGTGCTATATGTATGTATGTGTGTATATATATATATATATATATATATATATGTGTGTATATATATATATATATATATATATATATATATATATATATATATATATATATATATATATATATATATATATATATGTGTATGTATGTGTATATTAATATTGGGTGTATCTGATTAGTATGTGTATATTGTGTAGCAATGTATTTTGACTATTCAATAGTC
>NC_053500.1:54407339-54437339 GCF_905171775.1 Rana temporaria | reverse complement strand
CCGTCCCACCGGGAGACCCGATCCTCCTTCCGGCGCCTTCTGTGTCCAGGCGGAGACTGACACTAAGCCGTAAGCGGCTTTGATTCAGTCTCCGCATTGAAACCACGGAAGCGACGTCATGACGTCACTTCCGGGTTTCTCGGCTGCCAATGGCGCCGGATTTAAAAAAGTACACAGTATTCAGAATCGCCGTTTTCGGCGATCTGAATACTTTGAAGTGCAAAGGAGGGCTCGGAGGTCTTTTAGACCCCCGATCCCTCCATAAAGAGTACCTGTCACCACCTATTGCTGTCACAAGGGATGTTTACATTCCTTGTGACAGCAATAAAAGTGATCAAAATGTAAAAAAATTAAAAAAACACAATTTAATATTATAAAAAAATTAAAAATAAATAAGAAAACAAAAAAAATTTTTTTGGCGCGATTAATCGTGAATTAACTATGACATTAATGCGATTAATCGCGATTAAAAATTTTAATCGCTTGACAGCACTAATATATATATATATATATATATATATATATATATATATATATATATATATATATATATATATATAGCAGTTGGATCTATATTACATGTAAAAACAAAAAAGTCAAAAAACAATCAATACATTATTTCTTCACAGTAGGAAAGCGTGTCATGTGTGCTTTCACAGCAACACTTTTATCCGGCCTTTCCAATGAGGCAAGGTTTTTGGGCATATCAGTTTTTTGGCTTCGCCAAGAACATGTCAGGGTTCCAGCAACTATTGCCAACATGTCGGCAAGCATGAGAAAAGCGTGGTCATTGTTCATTTTTTCATAGAAATTCCTGACCATCCATTTTTTACAACCCCTGGGAAACTCTAAGTTTTTACGTTCGACCAAATATTCTGCACCACTTTCATCTGTCTTTCTAGTCAGGGCTGGTTTACGTACCACATTATGATTGTGACTCAATGCCGCCAATTTTGTTCTGGCCTCCATCGAATCAATCCCAAAATGGATTCTTTTTGGACGGTATTTCAGAATCATACTGTGGTACGTTTCTATCACCCCTGTCTGACAAAAATAAGTCAGGTGTTTCATGTCCTGATCAAGTTGAGCATCCAAAACAATTGAGGATAAGCCATGATATGCAGGTGTATTTATTTTCAACCAAGGAACAGTCGGGTTGTCCACATTGACTTCATCGTGACGGCATTTATGCTCGACATCGCCAACTTTCCATACGTGAACATTTCTCACATGGTGTAGTAGAGATTGCCATAGTTCTCTGAAAAGATCTCTGCTTCCTTCGCAAGCTCTAGCACACCAATAGAAATGATTCACTATGGGGGAAATCCAACTCAAAATTGGACGATAATTCACTTTTTTTGCAATTTTTTGCAATTTGATTAAATTTTCTTCTTAAATTTTTGGCATAATGCCAAAGGTCAAATTGGTGCCTTATGTGTTTGTATTTTTCACTTGTCAACAATTTACGTATGCCAGTGTGCCGATGTATTTTTCACTTGTCAACAATTTACGTATGCCAGTGTGCCGATCTGTTCCTATCATTTGTACATCTAATTGGTTGCTAATTATTCGATCCAAACATTTTTCAAAACCAAATTTCTCCATTGCAACAGATGAAGTAGTTTGTGACACCTGCACCATTTCAAAATCCAACAATTTTTTTGGAATTAAGATCCATAAAAGATCCACTCACACAGATTGCGCCTGCCAATAAAATGTTACCTGCTGCATAATTTTTGATTTTTGGCTGGCTTGTCCACAATTTCAGTCGATGTTCTGCGGCACATGTAGAGTACACAACTACCATAGTACCTACTGTTTGCTTTTCTATTTTTTTAATATCTTCATCACAGCCTTCGCTGGGACAACTCCTTTCAAAAAATAGTTCATCTAGACAGCTTTCAAAAACTATGAATTTTTTCTCTTTCACTAAATTCAAGGGGTATGGCAGTTGTGGCTCAGGTTGAGTTTCAGGTTGAGAGTCGCCCACACTCACGGTGAGACTCACGTCTCCTTTCTGCGGAGTGTCACAATCAGATACATGAAAACTTGGATCTTCTTCATAGGCAAGTTTTCTTTTTCGTCTGGGCACTGGACTGTCTAACGATAAGGGTGACATTGCTCCAAGAGTTGTAGAGGACTTTACGTGAAGTATTGGTGTGGACACATCAAGTGGTGGTCCCATTACAGATATCTCTGTTGAAATGTAGTCATGATCATTTATTATGATTTCCTCATTTGCAATTATGCACGTTGATTCCTCGGATCTCTCAAGTGGTAAATCAAACAATGCAGTTTGTGTGGAAGCATCGGCTTTTACAACATTACATTTACATTCTAACAATGTTGAAGCCCTCTTCATAATCGCATTTTTGATTCTGTTAAGTTTTTTTCTGCCACTTATTTTCAGCAGATCTTATCATAAGTGTTTCATCAAAAATTGTAGGCACAGCATCTGCTTTTATTTTTCTCTTTTTTCCTTGGCCACTAAAAGATTCTTCAATGAAGTGCACTGAACAAAATCGGTAATTATCGCTACGTTTGTCATCTAGAATAAGTGGAATGTATTCTTCTATCATAGAATCCTCCATTCCTGCATTTCTTAGCCATATCCTGATCCTCTGACTATCCTTTGGGAAGGTAATATATTTTATACCTTTCTCAAGTTCCTTAGAACCAATGTGGTTTTTGCACACTAGAGCAAAACAGCACAGCATTTCTAAATACTGAATAATAAATCATATTATAAATTGTTGGACATAAAAGTATTATAAGTACATATACTGAAATTTTATAATTACAAAATTAAATTTAACTTTAAAACTAAATATTTTTTAAAAAATAGTATAAGTCTTAAATTAAAAAAAAAAAAATGTATTTTTTTCACCTGAATGTCAATATTTTTCGGTCAATATGTTAATATAAAATATAAAAATAAAAATTTTCAAAACAATTTCAAACAAAATATTATAAAAGAAAGAAATAAAAACAAAAATTAACTTTACAAAAAATATTTTTATTTATATTAAACATCATAAATATAGCATTTATAATAGAATATACATGATAAGTTCAATATTCATTAAAAAGAGATAAAAGTGTAAGAGGGCGAAGACTAAAGTTTAAGAGGGCGAAGACTAAAGTGTAAGAGGGGAAAAAAGTGTAAGAGGGCGAGAAAAAGTGTAAGAGGGAGAAAAAAAGTGTAGGAGGGCGAGAAAAAGTGAAGGAGGGCGAGAGAAAAGTGAAAGAGGGCGAAGAAAAAAGTAGAGGGGATAGATTGACAGTAGGGGGGGAGGTATAGAGTGATGGGAGAGTGGGGGGACAGAGAGACAGTAGAGGGGGGCCATAGACAGAGGCTGAGTGACAAAAAAAATAGAAAATAAAATTTGAGAAAAAGCAGACAGACATTACAAAACATTTTACTAACAAACAAGTATTTGTATGGTTTCAATAAAATTAAAACCAATCGTCATAAATACAAATCAAAAAACAATTCTTGAGATAATAGGATAGATGGTAGAGGGGGGGGGGATATAATAACAGTAGAGGGGGGGGAGGAGAATAGAAAGAAAGTAGAGGGGGGGGGAAAGATAGAAAGTAGAGGGGGGGGGAAAGATAGAAAGTAGAGGGGGGGGGAAAGATAGAAAGTAGAGGGGGGGGCAAAGATAGAAAGTAGAGGGGGGGGGCAAAGATAGAAAGTAGAGGGGGGGGGCAAAGATAGAAAGTAGAGGGGGGGGCAAAGATAGAAAGTAGAGGGGGGGCAAAGATAGAAAGTAGAGGGGGGGCAAAGATAGAAAGTAGAGGGGGGGGGAAGATAGAAAGTAGAGGGGGGGGGAAGATAGAAAGTAGAGGGGGGGGGAGATAGAAAGTAGAGGGGGGGAGATAGAAAGTAGAGGGGGGGGGAGATAGAAAGTAGAGGGGGGGGGGAAAGATAGAAAGTAGAGGGGGGGGGGAAAGATAGAAAGTAGAGGGGGGGGGAAAGATAGAAAGTAGAGGGGGGGGGAAAGATAGAAAGTAGAGGGGGGGGGGAAAGATAGAAAGTAGAGGGGGGGGGGAAAGATAGAAAGGAGAGGGGGGGGGGAAAGAAAGAAAGTAGAGGGGGGGGGGAAAGATAGAAAGTAGAGGGGGGGGGAAAGATAGAAAGTAGAGGGGGGGAGAATAGATAGAAAGTAGAGGGGGGGGGAAAGATAGAAAGTAGAGGGGGGGGGGGAAAGATAGAAAGTAGAGGGGGAGGGAGAATAGAAAGTAGAGGGCTGGGGGAAATAGAATAACAGTAGAGGGGGGAGAATAGAAAACCAGTAGACGGGGGGGGGGAGAATAGAAAGAAAGTAGTGGGGGGGATTGAAAGACAGAGGGGATAGACGGTATAGAGTGATGGGAGAGTGGGGGGACAGAGAGACAGTAGAGGGGGGCCATAGACAGAGGCTGAATGACAAAAAAAATAGAAAATAAAATTTGAGAAAAAGCAGACAGACATTACAAAACATTTTACTAACAAACAAGTATTTGTATGGTTTCAATAAAATTAAAACCAATCGTCATAAAACAATTCTTGAGATAATAGGATAGATGGTAGAGGGGGGGGGATATAATAACAGTAGAGGGGGGGGGAGGAGAATAGAAAGAAAGTAGGGGGGGGGAGAAGAATAGAAAGAAAGTAGAGGGGGGGGGAGAAGAATAGAAAGAAAGTAGAGGGGGGGGAGAAGAATAGAAAGAAAGTAGAGGGGGGGGAGAAGAAGAATAGAAAGAAAGTAGAGGGGGGGGAGAGAATAGAAAGTAGAGGGGGGGGATAGAAAGACAGTAAAGGGGGGTGAGAATAGAAAGAAAGTAAGTAGAGGGGGGGAGAATAGAAAGAAAGTAGAGGGGGGAATAGAAAGTAGAGGGGGGGGGAATAGAAAGTAGAGGGGGGGGGAATAGAAAGTAGAGGGGGGAGGGAGAATAGAAAGTAGAGGGGGGGGGAGAATAGAAAGAAAGTAGTGGGGGGGGATTGAAAGACAGAGGGGATAGACGGTATAGAGTGATGGGAGAGTGGGGGGACAGAGAGACAGTAGAGGGGGGCCATAGACAGAGGCTGAGTGAAAAAAAACAAATGAAAATAAAATTTGAGAAGAAGCAGACAGACATTACAAAACATTTTACTAACAAACAAGTATTTGTATGGTTTCAATAAAATTAAAACCAATCGTCATAAATACAAATCAAAAAACAATAGAGGGGGGGGGGGGAGAATAACAGTAGAGGGGGGGATAGAATAACAGTAGAGGGGGGGGGGGATAGAATAACAGTAGAGGGGGGGATAGAATAACAGTAGAGGGGGGGAGGAATAGAATAACAGTAGAGGGGGGGGGGATAGAATAACAGTAGAGGGGGGGGATAGAATAACAGTAGAGGGGGGGGGGAATAGAATAACAGTAGAGGGGGGGGGAATAGAATAACAGTAGAGGGGGGAGGAATAGAATAACAGTAGAGGGGGGGGATAGAATAACAGTAGAGGGGGAGGAGAAGAGAGACAGTAGAGGGGGAGGAGAAGAGAGACAGTAGGGGGGGGGGGGGGTGGGAAGATGGGAGAGATCAGTGGAAGAGGGGGGGGTGGGAAGATGGGAGAGATCAGTGGAAGAGATGTATACAAAAGAATAAAGATAATGTTAGCTGTAAGGGATAGAGGGGGACAGAGAGGAGGATACAGGTGAACAGAGAAGGGCTAAAGTGTAGGATCAGAGTGGAAGTGAGTGGTTATGAGATAAAAAAAAAAATACACATACACAAAAAAAACATATATTTGACACAAATAAAATAACCCTTGATTTTTTTTTGGGCATGGTTTTGAAAAATCAAAATCCACTTGTCAGTTCATTCTATGGAAAAACAAATATAAATTAATCAGAAACAAACAAGTTCATTTATATATCAGTGCAATAAAAAAAAAAAATATATATATATATAACAGTGCCGATCACAGAGATATCACATATATGTATGATCTATCTATTAAAAAAAAAACACATACACAGAAAATTCATACCTGTTTTGAAAGTTGAAGATCAACAATTTAGCAAGATAAATGAACTTTTAGATAATATTTTTTTTTTTAATTAGAAAGATCGTAACAAAAAATTAGCAAAGCAGACATGTTAGCGAATTTTTTTTATATGGAGTAATTTTCAAAAATATTTTTTTAAATAGATATTTCTAACATACCTTTTACGTTGCTACCGCTAATGTTTTCGTAATATGTCTTCCGACTAGCTTTTTGCAATCTTAGTTCAGCTTAAAAAAAGAATTTACATTTTTTTAAATAGTAATCATGATGACTTTTAATAAATATACATATTCATAATACAAATTTTTCCATATATAAAAATATAATAATCAAATATAAAAAAATATAATAAAAAAATAAATAAAAAAAAACAAAAAAAAAAAAAACCATATTGATTACCAAACCATTAATTTAGAATTTTAAATGAGTGATGTTATTATTAAGATGCTAAAAATATGTATTAAAAAAAATAATAAATTTAAAATATATAATGCTTTATTTCTTGCCATTAATCACACAGAAGAAAAAAAAATAAACCCCACACACACAGAAAAAAATCCCCCCCCACACACACACAGAAAAAAAATCCCCACACACACAGAAAAAAATCCCCCCCACACACACAGAAAAAAATCCCCCCCCACACACACAGAAAAAAATCCCTCCCACACACACAGAAAAAAATCCCCCCACACACAGAAAAAAAAGCCACACACAGAAAAAAACACACACACACAGAACCCCCCCCCCCCCACAAAAAAAACACGCACACAGAAAAAAAAAAACACACACACACAGAAAAAAATAAACCCCACACACACAGAAAAAAAACCCACACACACAGAAAAAAAATCCCCCCCACACACACACACACACAGGAAAAAAACCCACACACACACAGAAAACACACACACACACACACACACGAAAAAAAAAAACCCACACAGGAAAAAAAAAAAAAAACCCCACACACACACAGAACCCCCCCCCCCCCCCCCACACACACACACACACAGAACCCCCCCGCACACAAAAAAAAACACACACACACACAGTAATTCGAATTTACATTTACAAACATAAAAAATTATGACGGTTTAAGAAGAAAGAGATTAGATATACCTAACAGTTAAAGCAAACGATTATTATGCATGTGGGATAAACTGTATTTAAAAAAAAAAAAAATAAGGTTTAGAACGCACTTACAAATAACATTACATACACCGTTTTAGTCTAAAAAATACAATCAAAATGGTTAGTAATTTTACACTTACCTTGTAAGTAGATGATAACGTTCTGGTATCCTTGCCTCACGTTACACTGCCTTAGCCTTGCTGTAATGGAGGTTTTTGAGAAGCCCGCCCTCCTTCCTTTGTTTATCTCGGACGTCACTTCCTGCATACGAAATCCCGCGATATTTTACATTACGGCTGCGCATTAAAGAAAGGGAGCTAGGCATATTAGCTCCCAGAGTGCACTGCTGCAAACGGGAAGTGACGGAATGCCCGTATTATTCCCGCAACGTTGGAGACCGGAAGCCTCTTCAATTACAGAGGTAATGTACATTTATATTAATTAAAAACATCGGTTTTTAACATATTTTAGGACGAAAATATAAAAGGGGCAAGGTTGTAATTAGGGTGGAGAACCGCTTTAAGCCACAAAAAAAAAAAAAGCTAGCATTCCATAAAGAAACCTACTCCACGGCTCGCAATACTGGGGCTCTCCTCCTACTGCACTCTTGCTGCAGTGCAGACTGCTGCCACCTGCCCTCAAAGAAGAAATATTACAGTTCACGTTTGGAAGACATCTCACCACATGGATTTAATCCTGGTAAAGTATGTTGCCTGTGGCACCCTCAAACACGTGAGTGGCTTATCAATTTTCCTTTACTCACCTTCCATCATTCCATTAATTGTTTCTGCTAATTTATATCCCTCTCTCATTTTTTTTCAGTTGCAATTTAGTGACGTCACGTCGCACATGCATGCCTAACATTGGACCTGGATGTGGATGAGGAGGAAGCAAATAGAAAAACACATGAGGTTTTTTCAGCACTTCATAGTAAGTATTAAGACTAATGCCGCGTACACACCATCACTTTCTGCGATGAAAAAAAACGAAGTTTTGAAAAACGTCAATTTAATTGATCGTGTGTGGGCAAAAACGTCGTTTTATGTCTTCTAAAAAACGACCTAAAAAAATTGAAGCATGCTTCAATTTTATGTGTCGTTTTTGGCCGACGTCGCTTTCTGTGTTCTAAACATTGACCGTGTGTATGTAAAAACGTCGTTTTAAGCACACGCATGCTCAGAAGCAAGTTAGGAGACGGCAGTGCTCATTCATGTAAAACGACTGTTCAGAATGGAATAAGCACATTCGTTAAGGTCTTTTTCAGCTTATATACAAGAAAAGAAAGCGCTTCTTTAACCCCTGCTTTTAACTGCTACCCAGAAATGGACGTTTGTTGCGGCTGATCTTGTTACATAGTTATGACAAGCTTTTAATTAGTTTCTTTCTTGTTTGATAATGTTTATGTTTGTTTTCTGTTATTTAGTTGTATCTTCCATCTTTAAAATTTTAAATATATATATTGGGCAACCTTTTTTTTTTTTGGATTGTCACCAATTTTATTTGAAATCTCTATTTTGTGTTGATTTGGGAGTGTGTGAAGTGGCTGCAACAACATAATTTTTTGTGGAACAAGCATGTTTTTTGACCTTGTTAATGTTTCCAAGAACTTTTCGGGAATGGGTCTGCCCACTCACTAATGATCTCTCAAATCTACAAAAAAGAAACATGGTCAAATTTGGCTGAAAAATTAAAATTGCATTTATTCTGCCCAAAAATTGACAAAAAAAAATGGTGACAACCCAAAAACACAACATAATAAAAACAAAGATGCCAAGGAAGGCAGCACTTTAGAGCGTGCTTGAACTTTGCTGAAAACAAGGGTCCCCGAAGCCACCAATTCAGCCTGTGAGTCAACATTAAAATTCCATCAGGGGCACCGTTTTATTTTTTGGGCTTTTTCTTCCCAGCAGCCTTCCCTGCAGTCTTCCCTGTAGCCCGAGTCCTTGGGGGCTGGGTTCCTGGAAGAGATGAAGTGCCAGGAGCCAGAGCAGCCTCATGAAGAGGAGGAGCAGGAGCAGGAGGAGCAGCAAGGACAGGAGGAGCAATCCGCACAATGTCGGTGTCGTCATCGAGCTGCCCCAGGGATGCCATGCTTATGGCTTTGAAGATGAGTTGTTCGCAGCGCACACGCTGGCTCTGCTCCAGATTGTAGAGCTTGGCTGCAATGAGCGCTGCGAACCCCTCAACTTCACTGGGTGGCTCTCGGATGGCCGCAGTAGCTTGGCGAAGCAGGCCCTGGGTCTCCTCCTCCATTTGGCGCAGACTCCTGAGCCGTTTAGCGGGATTGCGGAATGGAGGGATCCGGGAGATGGTATCCCGCCGGCGTGCCTCCTGGGTCCCACTGGGGCCTGCCACCTCCTGGCTCCCAGTGGGCTCTGCCATCTCCTGCCTTGCAGTTGGCCCTGGCTCTTCCTGGCTCACTGTGGGCCCCGTCTCTTCCTGGCTTTGGTCTGCCTGTGTATCAAAAAAAGGAACATAGTTTATTTGTGTTTGTCATTAATCACACACATTTTTTAAATCATGAGTGATGCAAATTGAATGTCAATATATATTACACACAGGGTCGCCATCCCTAATTATGTGGCCTCTTACACACCTTCAGACATGGTCCCCCTGGAATTATGTGGGTTGTTGCAGGCCTAATTTTGGAAATAAGTGGCCTTTTCCCCCAAAAATTAAGTAGTAAATTTCGTGTCAACTAGATTGTACTCAAAAAGGGTGTTTTCCATCTGGGACCCCTTGCAGGTGTATTGCGTTACCCCCCCCTACTGGCCTCTCTGAAAATGCCACCCACTCCTTCAGAAACATTATTATTTGGCCAATTTTGTCCCCATCCTGTTTTGCCACTACTGACTATTGATCTTATCCCAAAACTTTGGAGATTCACTTAGAATTTCGAACAATAGTAACAGAAATTTAACATTATTACTAGACTTGTCATATACTAACTAAATTCATACAAAAAACACATACCATGCTCCATGGGTCACAATTGGGGTCCTCCAGGAACTCTTGCTCTTCCTCCGAGCTTGCCTGCTCTTGTCTGCAGAGAAGACTGGAGGATTGGCTGCTGGGAAGCTGGGAGCTACCTCTTGGGGGAAGGGTAGACATGGATGCCCTGGTCTCAATGTGGTCGTCCAGGAACTGCAGCTGACTGTAGTACCACAGGGTTGGTTTGTAGATGGAGTCAGCTGCAGCCCCAGACCTCATTGAGGCCAGGACTTGGACCCGTTGGGCCCTGTAGGTGCCCCTGATGGAATTTATTTTGCTCTTCACTGTGGCTTTTGTGGCATTGGGGACCCTTGTTTTCAGAAATTCAAGCATGCTCTCTTTTGCTTTTTCCCTGGCATCTTTGTTTTTATTGATTGTATTTTTGGTTTGCCACATAACAGGATGTTCCTTCCATTTTTGGATAAATTCTGTCAGGAACTCCGCATCCTTGAAGGGATCCATTCTTTCTGCACATGAAACAGAAGCCAAAACCTAATGTAATTAAAGCCACTAGCTTACTTCCCCTAACTAGCCCACAAACTCATTCCCTCTTCACTATAATAAAGTCGCAAAAAATAACTTACGTATCGTCGTTAGCAAAGATCGTGACTTCCGCCTTCTTCCACAGACTATGCACGCCGTTTACAAACACGTCCGATCCCTTTTTACACTACGCACGCGTGACGCTCCGCACGACACCCCGCCCCTGACGTTCGGTATCGTCCTTTCCACGCCCCTTCTCTGTCGTTTGGTGAGGGAGAAAAGATGGACAACATGGAGGTCTATTCCAGCTCAAGCCAGGAGGCAGGCCAGGCCCAACCACGCCGCAGATTCAGATGCAGAGCCTCCAACATGTCATTCAATGAAATGGTGGAGATGGTCACCATATTGAGGAGGGAGGACTATGATGCCAAGCATGGCCCCTACATGCATCCAAATAAAGTTAAGGCAAAAATAATGGAGAAGGTCATCCGTAGGCTCCAGCGGAAGTTTGGAAGACGCAGGAGCAGAGAGCACCTGCGCAAAAGGTGGTCAGATTTAAAGAAGAGGGAACCCCACCAACTTGCCAAAATAAATAGGGTGATTCGAAGAAGAAGTAAGTTTTTTCCATGTGTATTAATTATTTGGGTGTGTTCTTTGTGCCATGTGTTGTTTTTTTGCAGGTTGACCAGAATTAATATTATGAATGTGGACGCATGATTCAGTCGTCGTAGTCGTCGTTCATTCGCTGACTTTCAATAATCCAATACCATATTACTGCGAAATGGCATCATGCCTAGTTTGCATGTGCAAAGGGGAGTTGAAGCACTGCATCATAAATAAAAACGTAATTGTAGGAATTGGGGGCGAATGAACGACGACTCCTAGGACCAATTATTCGACACAAATATGAAAGTTGTGACATTTTTTGGGCTTAAAGGTGTCTTCAATTCTGGTATTGATGTCAATGTGTTTCTGCTTATTTTTGCACAAACTTAAATACCTTGAGATTCCGAAAAAGGAGCGTTTGCTCATCATTTTTTTTATTGAACATGTGTACTCAGTAGCACAATTGTTTGTCACAATCACAACCTATGTTGGGTGACACACAGGGGTGAGCAGATCCAGGGGATACTTGGTTAGCTTACATATAGAAAAATACACCAATTGTCCCCAGATTTTAAATTACTTTGTGAATGGATTAAATACTGGTCTATCTTCTTTGAACGCTTTTTAAAAACAACAATATTGCCCTCTTTTATTTTCTTTTAAAATATTTTTGGGTCCTTTCAGGCCGCTCTAATGTTTTAACATCCTGTTTTCCCTTTCTTCAATCTTGTAGGGCACAATGAAGCAGCAAGGCAGGAGGCACAAGCCAACCAAGCCACACCCCAGAGGGATGTAGATGAAGGGGAACCTGCCACAACATCCGGTAAAGTAACATATACCACATTTTCAGGGAATATAGATATAGGCATACAATCTTTTAACACATGTTTTGGTTCCACATTTCAGGAGGAAATCGGGCTGGTCAGTGACTGGACACGTATAGTGCCCAGCTCCTCATCGCCGAGGTTCTGACATGCAGGGCCCAAGTCGAGGACATACGTCTGGCCTGCCGGGAAATTCGCCACAAAGCGAAGACGCTGGAACGTCAGCTAAAAATTTTATTAATGTTTTGGGGAGGGTTTAATTGTTTGTGGTCCTTTTTTATTTTGTACTAATTTAAAAAAAGACAAAAAAAAATTATAAAAATATTCTATTATATATTTTGTTTTTTTTTAATTAGTATAAAATAGAATCTTTTTCTTATATTTTTTTGTCTTTTTTTTAATTCGTACAAAATAGAATCTTTTTCTTATATATATTTTTTTTTTTTTAATTAGTATAAAAGAAAAAGATTCTATTTTGTACGAATTAAAAAAAAGACAAAAAAATTGTACTCCAAAAAATGTGTGTGTAGTTATTGGTATCAATGCTGACTCATTAAATTACTCAGGCATATTTGTAGAGTTATTAAGATTTACACTCATGGGAATTTAGGACATCCCAAACACATGGCTGGATGAGAACCTAGGAAAAAGAAACAATACACAAAAAAAAAAAAAGATACAAAATAAATTTACACTGTTTAATCAAGAAAAAAGAATATATTATTTAATGAAGATCGGGCATTGCAATGGCCCCCCCTCCCCATAAAATAGTCCACATAGGATTGACGCACTGCACGTGCGGTTTGGGGGACCAAGCCTCTATGGCTAGCCTCACGTCCCGGCTCCGGAGCCACAACATCTGCCTCATCAGGCAATACCGTGAGGTAATTTTGGGAATGTCTTTTTAAAAAATTGTGGAGAATGCAACAACATAAAATAACGTGATTCCATTTGTATTCCGCAAGGTTGATTGCTGTTAAAAACAATCGGAATCGGCTGGCCATGATTCCAAAGGCATTCTCTACCACACGTCTTGCTCTGGCCAGCCGATAATTATAAACCCTCCTCTCATGGGTGAGGGTGCGTAGGGGAAATGGCCTCATGAGGTGGGGACCCAAAGCAAAAGCCTCATCTGCAACAAACACGAAGGGCAGACCCTCTTCATTCTCCTCCGCAGGTGGCAATCCTAGGTCCTCCGACTGAAGCCGTCTCCGTCTCCGCAAAGACACCGCCGTCCGACATCAGACCATTTTTTCCTACATCCACATACATAAACTCATAGTTGGCAGAGACCACCGCCATCAAAACAACGCTGTGGAACCCCTTGTAGTTGTAGAAATGGGATCCACTATGGGGTGGGGGCACAATGCGGATGTGCTTGCCATCAATGGCTCCTCCGCAGTTCGGAAAGTTCCAACGCTGGGAGAAGTCCGCTGCCACAGTCTGCCATTCCTGTGGCGTGGTGGGGAACTGGATAGAAAGATAAGAAAAAATCCATTCAAACAAACATTGTGAACAGAATATATCTACAATTTCAAGGGATCCCCCAAAAAATAAACAAAAAAGGTTAAGATTAAAAAATAACATGTGAACACTAAGAATATTAATCACCCCCTCTGATGTTCAAAAACTATAATTAGGGGGGGCCCAATATGAGTTTGTCACCTGAGAAACCACCCCCCAAAAAAATAACAAAAAAATAATAAAACTAAATATTAGTATGTAGTCAAACAATCTTGGGGGGGGGGGGGGGTTTGACAATGGAGGCCACAAATAAACGGGGATATAGGGACACACAAAATGCAGCACTACAATGGAGGCCACAAATAAACGGGGATATAGGGACTATGCTAGGTGGGTTTGGCCACAACATAGAATGATGGACAGGTTGGCTAAATACAATAAACATGTAGGGCTTTACAAATTGTGTAGAACAGCATACATGGAGACAAAGTGAACATTCTGAGCATATTAGAAATAGGTTAATTTTTTTTTTAGGGCCATAGTTTGACCATTGAAAGAACACCACTTACCTTAACATAGTCCTCCTGAAGAACCTGAATGATGGCCGAACAGGTATCCGGGATTATGAGGCCCAGAGCCTGGGGGGAGATGCCCGTCGAGAACTTCAAGTCCTGCAGACTTCTCCCTGTTGCAAGGTAGCGCAACGTTGCAACTAGCCTCTGCTCAGCAGTGATGGCTTCCCGCATAACGGTGTCCTGCCTGGTGATATATGGCGACACCGAAGCCAAAAGCTGCTGAAATACGGGGTCAGACATCCTAAGAAAATTCCTGAAATCATCAGGGTTATTTTCTCGGATCTCCCGCAGCAGAGGCATATGAGAGAACTGGTCCCTGCATAGCAACCAGTTCTTGGTCCACAACCTCCTCCTCACCCTGTTCATGGACCGTCGCCGGGATGCAGCACACATCCTAACAACAAGCACAGCACGATCTCGGCGAAGAGTTCGTACCCGCAACATGGCTAGAAAACGGTCGTCAAATCAGATCAGACTAAAAATTACGCCCTGAAGTACAGAATGGCCTCTGAAGAACGACCTGCTAAACAGCACAGTGCACACAAAACGTAATGCCAAAACAAATACGTCCTTAGTACAAGCACTGTATCACAGATCCGACGACAAATAGACAAACTGTACGACAGAAAACGAAATTTAAAGCACAAACACTGAAAATCACGAATCGTCTCTCACCAAACTTTTACTAACACGCAGCAACACGATATCAGCAAAAGAGGCCGTCTTCCGCATGGAAACGACCTTTTATAGTGACGTTGTGCGTGATTGACGGAACTGCGCTTTGCTAGAGCGTTGTGAAAAAGTGATGGTGTGTATGCTACGTCGTTGTTCAAATTGAAGTTTGAAAAATGTCGTTTTTTTCAAGCACATAAACCGTCACATTTTTTCATCGCAGAAAGTGATGGTGTGTACGCGGCATTAGAGTAAACCCCACTTAGGATGTTATAATTATATACTTGTATGACTTTTTTTTTAAATAAATCGCATTTATTTGTCATTGTGTGTGAGTGAGTATGGGGTTAGTCTGTGTGTTTTTAAGGGTCAATGTGAGTATGTCTGTTTTTCTGTGATTAAGTGTCTGGGTCAGTCTGGCTTTGTTTACAAGGCACTTCATTTATTGGTCAGTGTGTCTGTCAGTTAAAGTGTGTGTCATCTTTATGGGTCAGTGTGTGTCACTGTGTATATGTATATTTTAAGTGGGTGTGAGTAAGTATATCGGTGTGTGTCATGGAATGCATAATGTGCAAAAATGTTCTTTTGATGTATATATGGAATAAAATTGTGTTACTTATTTTATGTTTTTTGACATTGAAATCATTTCTTCTATGCCATTGTCAGTTCATCACCGCCACACTTCCCAGAGCTACAAATCTAAACTCATGGTCTATCTTGGCCCTGGTATTTTGATTTCCAATGTAAATAAATAGTTTAACCACTTAAGCCCCGGACCATTTTACAGCTAAATGCCCAGGCCAGGTTTTGCGATTCGGCACTGCGTCGCTTTCACAGACAATTGCGCGGTCGTGCGACGTGGCTCCCAAACAAAATTGGCGTCCTTTTTTCCCACAAATAGAGCTTTCTTTTGGTGGTATTTGATCACCTCTGCGGTTTTTATTTTTTGCGCTATAAACAAAAATAGAGCGACAATTTTGAAAAAAATGCAATATTTTTTACTTTTTGCTATAATAAATATCTCCCAAAAACATATATAAAAAAATTATTCCTCAGTTTAGGCCGATACGTATTCTTCTACCTATTTTTGGTAAAAAAAAAAATCGCAATAAGCGTTTATCGATTGGTTTGCGCAAAATTTATAGCGTTTACAAAATAGGGGATAGTTTTATTGCATTTTTATTTATAGCGTTTACAAAATAGTGGATAGTTTTATTGCATTTTTATTAATTTTTTTTTTTTTACTACTATTGGCGGCGATCAGCGATTTTTTTCGTGACTGCGACATTATGGCGGACAATTTTGACACATTTTTGGGACCATTGTCATTTTCACAGCAAAAAATGCATTTAAATTGCATTGTTTATTGTGAAAATGACAGTTGCAGTTTGGGAGTTAACCACAGGGGGCGCTGTAGGAGTTAGGGTTCACCTAGTGTGTGTTTACAACTGTAGGGGGGTGTGGCTGTAGGACTGACGTCATCGATCGAGTCTCCCTTATAAAAAGGATCACTCGATCGATACAGCTTCCCCATGCTTCACTGTGGCGGCGTGTTTACATACGGCTCTCCCCGTTCTTCAGCTCCAGGGAGCGGCTATAAACGAATAGCCGCGCCGTCGTCCCGGATCGCTCCCCGAGGGAATCCGCCCGCCGCACGCAGCGGAGGGGGTCCCGATCGGACCCCCGACCAGCTAGAAGGCAGGGACGTATATATACGCCCATCTGCCTGTCCGTGCCATTTTGCGGACGTAAATAGTCGTGCGGTGGGCGTTAAGGGGTAGGTTGACTCTGTATTTTTTAGTTTATGGACTTAGTATTTTATTCCGAACTTCAAACTCTATTACCATGTTTGTGTGTGGAAAATGAATATCATAATAATTTAGCAGATATGTGATGATGTATATAAATAATAATAATAATAAAACTATCAAAGTATTAGACCAAAAATAGTTTGTCATTTCTAAAAAAAAAATATTTTTTTAGTGAAAATAAAACACACATGCTGGTAGGTAGTAACTTGGCAGCATAAAAAAACTTTGCTAACAAAATCAAGGAACTGTAAAGATATATTCTGCATAACAATGTGAGATGAGATGGCATGGGTCCTGGGGCAGAGGTCTAGCCTTCATTTTTCAAAACTTTTTTGCTGGTTATATGTTCATCGTAGCTCCCAGGCATTGGAGCAATGTGTCTCGAAATATCTTCAAGTACCGTAATTCTAACTCGGTCCAATGCCTAATTGTGTTGTTGGCTTGACCGGGCCAAAATAATTTCAAAACGGTCAGTTTGCTGTCTGCTCAACTGATGGATAAGCCTTTTGACCTTTCTTCGTAGTTTTCGGTTGTCACGCCTTAATTCTATAAGCTCCCTCAGAATGATTTCCTGCACAGTTGGGAAAGGCGGGGTAGGTACAGCAGTAGGTGGCATCAGGGCATGGTGGTGGACAGAATGAATGAACCTTGGCCTCTTCCTCTGGGCCGGGGGAGAAATCAGGAGTCTGGGGAATGATAGGAGTAGTAATCTCTGGCTGAATCTCCAGCCTTTCCAAAAAAAGAACAGGAGAGTGCGGGCTGCACTGTACTGTCCTCTCAGGCTGGTATTGCTGATCTGAAATAGATAAGATAGGCAAAGTTTGATGAATGATGATGGCGTTCATAGTAATGAATTTATTCAGATTAGACTTTTATGTAGTAGGAATAATGAATAATGGAGCAAATGAAAGATTGAGTGAGTTGGGGAGGGAGGATAAGTTGTATTGAAATTGATTTTTGGTTTTCTCTCAATCATTAACTTATTTAGGTAAATCTACACATTGCATTTATATCCTATATAGCGAGACTTGTTTTTCTCTTGACTTTAAAGTTAAAAAAATGCAAAGCTTATTTAATAAAATAACCTTTATAGAAGTAAATACAATTTAAAACTGCAGAAACAGAAAATGCCTTAAACAGAAATTCTGTTTTTTTTTCTTTATTAGATAACATAGTTATCAGCATATGACACGCACATTTTAACTCCTGAAACAAAGGGAAAATGCCAATGTGTAATAAGCTGCAGATAGATGAATGATGATGAATCTGTAATGGTGTTAGTGCTGTGTCCTGTTTCTTCCCAGATCATGCACTTACCCCTGAGGAGGAGCAATGGTCCTGCCAGAAGCTGATGCTGGAGGGTCTTGAATACAGCTTTCTGTTAAAGACAGAAGAAAGAATGAAGATAATGTTGAAGATAAAGTTCCTAAAGGGTCCAGTAAGTTGCAGGTAAAAAGGGCATATGTATCCTAAATTTATTATCCTAGTACTGTTGATATCCTACTGCAAAAACCTTTGTAGCGCTTTTTATACCCACTAAAGATAAAAAATACCTGTAAAGCAAAGGCATAATGAGCTAGTATGCACAGCATACTAGCTCATTATGAGCTAATAACCTTGTAAGTAATTTAGCGTGCCGTGCTAGGTATGCAGGGCGAATATCTTCTAAACCATACAGGTTATAGAGATATTATGTATAGATATTATAGGCTTAACGGTAGATAAAAAAAGTGCAAAAGAGCTGTTGAACACCTTTCAATAAGGGCTACTAAATTCAAAATCATTAAAAAAAACAAAGGCAGAATTTTTTTTTTAATTACGGTGGAGTTCCGAAAAAAATCTTTGTGCTATGAATGAATCTCTGACATCACAGCCCCTCATTTATTGCCACAGTTTTCGCAGTCCTCCTTGATATATCAATCATCCTTCAAATCACAGTGTCCCTTTCACAGTTGAGTTCTGAAGGTATGAGGTGTCATGTTTGTACAAATTTTTAAATTGAACTTTTAGGTGTATTACATGAAAATGCCTATGTGTAAATAGGGTACATGATGATGATGATAATGGTGTTAGTGCTGTGTCCTGTTTCTTCCCAGATTATGCACTTACCCTGAGGAGGAGCAGTGGTCCTGCCAGAAGCCGATGCTGGAGGGTCTTGAATACAGCTTTCTGTTAAAGACGGAAGAAAGAGTGAAGAGTCAAGGTAATGTTCATGAAAAAGCCAACAGCTTTGTTTATAATTTTTGCCTGAGATATGTTGTATAACTACAATATTTTCTACTATGAAATCAAATATTCAACAAAAAATGGACTGAGGGATTCTTTTGCACTGGAAATGTAAAATATAATCAGAAGTTGCTGATGTGTTAAAACAGATGTTACATTTCTGGCAATTTTTAAGATTAACAAAATATATGTGAAATATGCTATCAAGTATCTACATATCATTTACTACAACCCCCATATACATAGTACCAGGGCTAAATTAGCTACTAACCAGGCCTCAAGGGTTACTAGCCAACAGTTAGATGCCACACCCAACTCTTACCTTTCCCCACCCCTAATTCAACCCTAAACACACCCTCATAAATTATCTCACTTAAATGACACAATTTTTTTTTATGCAGATAAAATTTAAAAAAAAAATATTAACACCAACTTTATCTAAAACCACCCATGAAAGCCTGCCTGTGCCCACCATGCAGCTACATGTGCAGGAGAGAGCGATAAATGTTTTAATTTCAATTGATGTTTTCACCGCTACTAAACAGGCCCCGTCCCATGGCCAGGAAACTTTAATTTACAGATCACCTGTCCTGGGATTGGACAGGATAAAAGTCCAGGAGGAGGGGATGTATGTGGCAGCGAGCGGCGGGGAACACGGCAATGTCAAATCAAAGCTGTTATCGCTGTGTTCTCCTCTCTCCCCCCCCCCCCTGTGACCGATGAGAGAAGGACTCCCTTTTCAAACTATGCTGTTGGCGGAGCTCTCCCTCCTTTCTCGCATCCCTCAAAATCTAGTCGCAAAATGAGAGCAGGCAGTTTAAATTTGGAAGGGTGCATACTACTACTATAACCACCTTTTTATTTAAAATCCCATTTCTTACATCAGCTTCCTCAGTCCACCTTCACATGACAGTTTCCCCTTCACAATTGTTGTTCTGATCTGAAACCCCTTCACAATGGTAAATTTCACCCACCTTCACAGCACCTGTGAACAGCTGTGTTCTCTGTCCCACCCTGCAACTTGACCACCTTCACATAAACAGCCCCCCGCAGCTCTGCCCCCGTCACAATTCAGCATCCACAGCTCTGACCTTGCTACCTTGCTTGGGCACACAGAACCGTAGACACAATACATACTATAGTGTGTGGAGCAGAAGTTGCTGAAGTTAACCAGCATATATGTTGTTTGTTACGGCCGCATAGCAACCAATCACCTGCTGGTTAATTTGAAAAAGTTCTCTTCAGCTGCTTATTGCTGCCCACTAGTTTGCGTTTCTGTTTCTTCGCCCCACTGTGCATAACGTTTCTGCCTTCTGCTCTGGACTGTGATAGTAAAAGCTGAGTAGCCAGGGAGACAGAAACGGCACCTAATTGGCTCAACTGTGACGGTCTGCATGGCCAGTGAATTGGTCCAAGTAGTAAATAGCAGTTCATCATTATATATCCTTTGTGTTGGGTACTCACCAGAATGTTGTTGATAGGAATAGGATGTACTTGGAGTTGGAGCTGATCCTTCCAAAGATGATGTTTCTTGATCTGGTAAACATGAATGTAAAAAATAAAAATAAAAGTCATACAATGTGTAGTCATCATAAACAATAAGAAGCCTTTTAAAATATATTATAACTGCAATATATATAATGATATATTTCATTTACCTCACCACCAGCTCTATGATTTGGACCCCTGCTGCTGAATCCAGGGACATCCTCTGCCAGAAGGACATCTCTTAGCTCCGCCTCCCACTCTCGCAACTTGATAGGCTTTTCCTCTGTTTTGTTCCTAGTCGAAGCTTCTGCATCTTCTGTAACCGTTGACCGACATAGAACCTGCAAATGTACATAAACATATGATTACATTAATTAAAAGCCAAATACTTAGATTAATGTTTTTTGAAAACCACATTTCTTTTCACATTGTGATGGGTTATATGTATACTGTTCAGCATGTGGCTGTGACAAATTAATTTTCCCCTAATCGTCTTTCAGGACAGCCACCTGAGACCTTGGCTCCTCCCCTCTATTGGAAACACCGCCCAGCCTATAAATTTCCTCCTCCACTGCTGGTCCTCAGTTATTTGTGTTTCCTCCAGAGGGGAGACACCACAGGAATCAGTCAGGAAGAGCCACGGGAGGCTCAGGCAAATCGGTCCTGGAAGGGAGCAGGGGCTCTTGGACTAACCTGGAGACAGGGTGGCCGCCCCCACATCCCTGAGCGCAGGTGCAGGTTGGGGGGGCTCCGTTCTTGTATGCACTGAGTGCGGTGCGGGCGAAGTGCAGCCAGCGTCCCATGCTCAGCAGCGTGTGGTTGCAGGAGGAATGGGGATTCCAGAGCGCAAACCACGATGAGTATTGGGACCGCTCGGAGGAGCCGACGGCGGGTGACGTCATGTCCGGCATACGGGGGCGTGCACTTCCGGGTTCGCGGCTTCCGGGCGCAAATTTCAAAACGGAGCCAGGCAATGGCTGGAGGGAGCTGCATATCGCTGTAGAGACAGCACAAGCGGCGCTGGTGACACAGACATGTCGGGGACAGAAGGCAAAGATGTTGCTCCAGCAGAGACCAGCTCCAGCCATACTAAGGTAAGGGGAACCTAGGGTGGCTTTCCCCTCTCCTAGAAAAACCCACCATCCCTCTTCACCCCCAGGGTAATAGGGAGGGGGAGGTGGTTTAACCCCTCAGTGTCAGAGGGTGATTCATAGGGCCCCTAGTGTTGTAAGCCCCTCTGAAGGCACTGCGCACCTGCCGTGTAGCAGGGGGAAGGTTACGGTACTAACTGTGGGGTATATTTTGTTCCCTTGTGTCTTTCAGAAAACTGACAAAGATAAGAATACCCACAGTTCAAGAAAAAAGTGTCCATCCTGTAGAGTCACACTTGGATAGTCATGGAAAAAAGCTATTTGTAGCGACTGTATTAACAAGCTAGTACAGGAGCACACTGCGGAACAGAGTGATCTGGCATCATCGGTTAAAGAACTATCTAACACCTTTGGTTCTTTTAAAACATTTTCTGAAGGTTTCCAGATCCCGCAGCTTCAGTCAGCTTCTCCTCCTTTACAGGCAACAGCTTTAGTACCGGAATTAAGACCTTCCACTAGTGCAGGCCCTTCAAGAGTTCCTAGTGAGCCAGAAGAAGAACCTGACAGCGCAGTGTCCGGTTCGCAGGAATCAGAGGAGGAGGCTCAGGAAGGTGATTCCAAGAAGCCCTCCCATTACAAACTCTCAGAGGATGTAGATCACCTCTTGGGAGCTATATATACCACTCTGTGTATTCAAACAGAGAAAAAAATCACTATCCCTACATGACCAGATGTATGAGGGTTTAGGTGATCAGGAAAAGAAACATTTTCCAGTCCATGAAGTTCTGATCGAGGCAATTAAGAAAGAATGGCAGGAACCAGAAAGAAAACCATTTTTTTCTAAAGCTTTGAAAAGGCGATTTCTATTTTCTGATGACCCATCCTCAATATGGAACAAAACACCAAAGCTAGATGCTGCCTTTTCTCAAGTATCAAGGCACACAGACCTAGCTTTTGAGAATATGGGCGTCTTATCCGAAGCTATGGATAAGAAAATTGATTCGTTACTAAAGAAATCTTGGGACTCCACGCTGGGTAGTTTGAAACCAGCAATGGCAGTCACGGTGGTAGCCAGAAACATGGAATTTTGGCTAAACCAGATTCAGGCTCACATTGAGGAGGAGACTGCAAAAGAGCAAATCCTATCCTCTTTTCCCACATTGTTGAGAGGCATAGCTTATATTGCAGACGCCTCAGCTGAACTTGTGCGAATAGCAGCCAGATCATCTGCACTGGCTAACTCCACTAGGAGGGCTTTATGGTTGAAGACATGGCAGGGGGACTGCACGTCTAAAGCCAAACTATGCGGAATCCCATTCACAGGGGACCTGCTTTTTGGGCCTGGATTAGAGAAGGTGCTAGACCGTACAGCGGATAAAAAGAAAGCGTTTCCGCTGAAACGCAAAGCACCTTGGAGTCAGCCACAGCAGAATAAAAAGAGACAAAACAAATTCAATTGGGTTACAAAAGGTCCCTGTTTCACAACACCCAAGGCAGACAATCAAAAAAGGCCCTGGGCCCAGAAGGGAAAAGGCAAACCAGGAGCTATTTTTCGTGCTCCTGAACAAGCCTATGATAAAAAATGACAAATTGCTTGCAGTGGGAGGAAGACTGGGGCCTTCCTCCCTCAGTGGGAAAGGATAACTTTCAATCAATTTTATATTGAGAATCATAAAGGAAGGTTATCATCTGGAATTCTCCAAACCACCCCCAAGAAAATTTTATTTAACAAGGCTTCCAAAAGACAGAGGAAAAGCCAAAGGGTTAATGAGAGCTGGAGGATCTCAAGAAACAGGAGGTAGTAGTAGAGGTCCCCAAAAAAGAAAGGGGACTCGGGTTTTACTCCCACATTTTTGGAGTACAAAAGCCCACGGGAAAGGTCAGACCAATCCTAAACCTCAAGCCCCTGAACGTGTCCATAACCTACAAAAGGTTCAGGATGGACTCAATATATTCAGTGAAGGCCTTACTACCTCCAAACTGTTTTCTGGTCTCCTTAGATCTAAAGGACGCTTACCTACACGTCCCAATTCACAAGGACCATCAAAAGTTCCTAAGATTGGCAGTAGAGACGGAAAAAGAACCTTGCATCTACAGTTTCAGGCCTTACCCTTCGGCCTTTCCTCCTCACCCAGGATCTTCACAAAGATTCTGGCGGAAGCCCTGGCACCCTTGCGAGTCCAAGGCATATCCATCATCGCCTACTTGGACGATCTGCTGCTGTTCGCAGAAACCCCAGAGAGGTTGCAAAAGAACCTCAAGATCACACAGACCTTTCTAAAGTATCTGGGGTGGTTAATAAATGTGGAAAAGTCAAATCTAAAACCCACACAACTAATTACATACCTGGGGTACGTGATAGACTCTGTTCAGCAAAGGATATTTCTACCCAAAGGGAGGATAGAAAAAATCCAAAAGGAAACAAGGGCAATCCAGGTAAATTCACCATGTTCCATTAGACAGATCATGTCAACACTGGGGTTGCTAACATCAGCAATCCCAGCTGTTCAATGGGCAGCCTTACATTTTCGGCCACTGCAAAGTTCCTTCTAAAAGTCTGGGATCACAAGCAGGAGTCCTTAGACACCCAGGTTCTAATACCGACACAGGTAAAAAGAACCCTATGGTGGTGGAGGACGGTAGAGAATATGACCATGGGTCGGCTGTGGACACTTCCCATTTCCCAGATCCTTACCACGGACGCAAGTGGTATAGGATGGGGAGCATATCTGGGCTCCCAAGGGACTTGGAAGTGGGAAGAGAGGATGAGATCCTCCAACTGGAAAGAATTGAAGGCAGTAGGGCTTGCACTTCAATTCTTCCAGAAACAACTAAAAGGACATCATGTTCAAATAAGGTCCGACAATGCTTCAGTCATTCCCTATGTAAACAAGAAGGGTGGAACAAGAAGTGGAACCCTGTGGGCACTAGCGAAAGAAATCCTGACATGGGGAGAGAAAAACATACTCTCTCTTTCAGCAATCCACTTAAAAGGGGATTTAAACACAGTAGCGGATTTCCTCAGCAGAATTCAGGTGAAAGAAGGGGACTGGGAACTGAATCAGGAGGTGTTCAATCAAATCACGCAAAAATGGGGAACACCTCAAGTGGACTTATTTGCATCCAAGAAAAACAAAAAAGTCAAGACCTTCTTCTCTCTAAACAGGGAGGACGGAGCACTGGGAGTGGATGCATTAGCACAAGGGTGGACATTCAGGATATGTTATACCTTTCCTCCACCAGTATTAATTCCAGCAGTGTTAAGGAAACTGCCAAACTGCCAACACCAACCTGATTCTCATAGCACCTCACTGGCCCAGGAGACCGTGGTTCTCTATACTGAAAGAACTAGCTATAGAACCCCCCTGGTTGTTGCCAGTCCAGTATACTGCCCCCAAGTAGAAAGGTGGAACTTGGCCGCGTGGTTTCTGAGGAGCAGCTGCTGAAAGCGAAGGGTTTCTCGAGCCGCTTAATTGCGACTCTGCTGAAAAGTAGGAAAATAGAGACACGCAAGATCTATGATAAGGTGTGGAAGTGCTTTGGCAATTGGTGCACAGAAAACTCCTTTAATACACAGAGTTCAGTGGCCATCCTAGAGTTTCTACAGAGGGTGTAGAGAAAGGACTTAGCCTTAGTACGTTAAAAACTCAAGTATCCGCACTATCAGTTTTCCTAGAGGAAAGGCTAGCATCTGACCCATGGATAGTCAGATTCTTCAGATCTCTGAGCCGGCAAAGACCTATACAAAATTCAGTCTTCCCGAAATGGGACCTGTCATTAGTACTACAAACTTTGACAGCAAAACCTTTTGAGCCATTGGAAGATTTCAACCTAAAGACGCTGACGCTAAAAACAGTCTTTCTGGTGGCAATCACCACAGCAAAAAGGGTCTGTGAGTTAGAGGCCTTATCGATCAGACCCCCTTTTTTTCAGATCTTTGCAGATCGTATAATTTTTAAGATGGACCCGGGATTCCTGCCTAAAGTAATCTCGAGGTTCCATAGGGAACAAGAAGTTATATTACCTTCATTTTGTCCGAAGACCCTTCTAGGGAACGGGAAGTAAAATTCCATAACTTAGACGTCAGAGATGCGTCTTACATTATTTAGAAGTGACTAAAACTTCAAGGAAAACGGACTCCTTATTTATTTTGCATTCTGGAGCTAGGAAAGGGCATAGAGCTACCAGGTGCACAATAGCTAGATGGTTAAAATAAGCCATTGAACAAGCTTACAGGTTAGGAGGCATACAGATTCCAGAGGGTATCAGAGCGCACTCCACAAGATCTATGGCAGCCTCACAGGCAGAGAGAGCTGGAGCAACGCCGGAGCAGATCTGTAAAGCGGCGACATGGTCCAGTTTTGCCACCTTCGTAAGACACTATAGAGTGGATCTTTGGTCAGCTAAGGATCAGACCTTTGGACGTAAGGTCTTACAAGCTATGGTCCCGCCCTAGGGTAAGTGCTCGGTTATCCTCTCAGGTGGCTGTCCTGAAAGACGATTAGGGGAAAAACGAAGTTACTTACTGGTAACGTTCTTTCCCGGAGTCTTTCAGGACAGCCGGGTAACACACCCAAAGGTATGTATAAGATTTACTTACAGGAATTGTGATATGGTTAACGATGTGTATCCCCAGCAACTGGAGGTGCTCCAAAGGAACTGAGGACCAGCAGGGGAGGAGGAAATTTATAGGCTGGCACGGTATTTCCAATAGAGGGGAGGAGACAAGGTCTCTCAGGTGGCTGTCCTGTAAGACTCCGGGAATGAACGTTACCAGTAAGTAACTTCGTTTTTTTTGTTACGTTGAACTGTTACTTTTTTGTTATTGACTACAAAACTGTGTATTTTTTACACCTGTGTGTTCTAAAAGTGAAAGAATATTTTAATATTAATTACCTGTGTCTGACACCAGTGGTGGGCCTGTGAAACTTGGAGACCGCATTGACGGAGTTCCGGACTCGTTCCCAGGCTGCTGACTTCTCAGATGCTGGCACGGATTGGCAGAAGAGTGTCACTTTTTCTTTTGATACTGCAGCAACCAAGGCAGCATTCTCCTCTTTGGTATATACGGGTCGCCTTGATTTCTGTCTCTTGGTTTGCTTGTTCTGCTGCACATCTGAGTCCGCACTATCTGACATAGGAGGGGCCACATGTCTCCTTTCTTGGCCATGCTCCCGCTCCACTACACCTCCACACTCCCTTCCATGCCTCGGCTTCACTCCACTCCTCTCCTCCCCTCCATCCTTTCCTCCACTCCACTCTCAGTCACACCAACAAGTCTCACATCAACACACTGACTAACACCAACATTCTCACTCTCAACACTCACATGTCCATTCTCACTCCTATACATGACTTTAATTGCCCAAAAGATAGCAAACCAGTGAAACCACCACACAAAAACAAGTAGAAATTTGACAAGCCCACCTCTGCCCTGCTCTCTGTTCCTCCCTCGCCAAACCACGCACTCATACACCCTCTCAAAATGGAGTCCAGGGGCGGAGGCTATAACCGCGCATCGAAAACGAAAGTAAAGTATGAGATTTCCGAATGGTTACGATTTGCTGCGATGTACTTACGAAAGTACGAATGATTTACAAAACACATTAGTAGCGTTAGCGGAGCGCAATTCTGACACATTGCGTAAAATAACGAAATAAGGCCCAATAACAATCTTACGAAAGTAATAATAAGTAAGACCGTCAAGTAGTCTATCGCAGTAAAGTTAGATTTACAAAATTACGACGAATAGTGTGTCGAATTAACGTAAAATGTATTTTAACTGAATTACGAATGCACTAAAATCTACTAAAGCACGTTTTTATAATCGAATGAAACAAGACACGAAAAATACGAATGATGATAAAACAACGAAGATCTATTTCTTCCGAAAATAAGAATGCGGCATGATGGGAAACTAAATGTAAATACGAATATAAAAACAACGAAAAATAAACCAACGTAAAAACGAATAAACGAATAAATTCATTCTAAAAATACGAACGAGGCAGAATACAACATTTAACGAAAATACTAATTTTGAATCACCGAAAATTAAACTTAACAGAAAAAAACGGAAACGGAAAAAAAAGTGTTACGAAAATACTAAAGAGTACGAATACGATAACTAACGTCTTACGAAATTACGACTCGCTACGAATCACGATAAACGAACAGAAACGAAACAGAAATAAACGAAAATTTTTGCTGTGCACATGCCTATTTAGTATATAGAGTCCAGGCTATGCCTGTGTTAGATTTTGCCTTTGCGTGGGGCAGTTCAATATACCGTGACTCTGACTTCATGCTTTGGTTCTACATCAGCAACCTACCATGTGGAAGCTGTGTGTTTCTTTTCCTTTTTTTCTTGCTGGGGGTTGCGACACGGGGGCTTATTTCACTGCGACCTCATTTTCAATGCATGCGTGTTTTTTTTTAGGAATAGTAGAGTATTGACATTTGGCATTGTATTGTATAGCCACACTAGCAGATTAAACATACAATTCAACTGTGGGAGCATGGGTAACTGTTACAGTGTGACCACTATTGAGGTACTTCAATGTATCGTTTTTTTTTTTTCTTTCAGGCTATTTAAAGGCATTGGCAGGACACCAGAACCTGCATACAAGTCTGCTGGCAGTTGATTTGTGTGAAACTTCGAGACAAGGCCAAGGAGTGGGCCATAAACCGTGATGATCGTGCAAGTTGAGTATGTGATCAATTTGTTTTTATTTCAAGGTGGTAGCTCCAAGGTAACCTACCTTTCATTTATGAACACTGCTCTTCTTGAACGTAGGGTTACAGCACTGCCCTCGGGAGTAGTAATAGAATTGCCAACTAGTCCCTTTTAAACACAAACGTCTATTAATGTGACAGGTTCAGTGGGTGATTAAGTTGGTAGTTAATCTGACTCTGTGCCTTACCTGCATCAAATTAGCCTCAGAGCATGTGTAGATCCTATATGTTTGGGTTACGAGGCATGAGAAGGCAAACCTAAGTAGGACTCTAGGCAGAAAAAAAAAAAAAAAAAAAGGAACACAGCGCCCTCAGCATTTTTAGGACAGATTTTTAGGTCTGCTGTGCCTATGAGCACTAGGTCTGCCTTTTCGTTCATTGGATTGTCCCTGTGGAGATTTTCAATCTACAACCGGTCTGGGTGATGGGGCCAGTGAGTTAAATGTTTCATGGGCATGCATAGGACTGTTCATCTTTCTTCTTTGTAACAGGGTTTTGACTGGCCAACAGACTGCCCTTCTGCTACCTCTGGTGGACTGTTATGTATGTTCCTCCCACCTGGCAGGCTGTGGTTACTCCCCTGGGGTGGTGGGCTCTGCGAGATCCCCGCTACCCTTCAGTCAATGGCTATCTACGTCCATGCTCTCCCTCCTCTCCCCTTCTGTCGGTCGAGTGGACCTCAGTCTCAATGTATATAACCCAGAGTGTCATAGGTTTTGTGTTGGTTTTGGTGTCTGCTCAGTCGCCTACTCCCTTTATCTATTTTTTTTACTATTGTCGCCCTCCTCCTTAGTTGATGGAGAGATGTGTCTGGCTGGTCGGTGCCCATGTTTTTTTAAACCCCTTTCTCCCTTTCTCCCTTTCTCCCTTTCTCCCTTTCTCCCTTTCTCCCTTTCTCCCTTTCTCTCTTTCTCTCTTTCTCTCTTTCTCTCTTTCTCTCTTTCTCTCTTTCTCTCTTTCTCTCTTTCTCTCTCTCTCTCTCTCTCTCTCTCTCTTTCTTTCTTTCTCTCTCTCTCTCTTTCTCTCTCTCTCTCTCTCTCTCTCTCTCTCTCTCTCTCTCTCTCTCTCTCTCTCTCTCTCTCTCTCTCTCTCTCTCTCTCTCTCTCTCTCTCTCTCTCTCTCTCTCTTTGGATCCGGACTGGCTGTTTGTACTCTTTGTAGGCTGCGGCATTCACATTGCCGGTGGGGCTCAGGTTGGTGGTCTTCCTTCCCGGCATTGATTGAATTATTCTAGTCTGCATCTCTCCAAGGTAATACTTAAAATCTGTCCTGTTATCGGGCCCTGAGGACAGGGTTTGACGACCCCTGCTCTAGGGCACCTTTCGATGGCCAGTGTACTGTGTCCGATCTCTCACGGGTGGGCTCAGAGCACGTTTAGGCTGTGGCTTTGCGGCCTACTTTAGCAGGTGGCAGCGTCTGTCATTTCAATGTTGGTATTTGCCAGTCGTAGTTAACAGTCTAGCTCCATGTCTTTGCAGCGACTCGTTTTCCTGCACCCCCACCCACTTTAGTGACTTGAATTCCAGCCCATATTTTGGTGTTCTGTTGCCTCTCCATTGGTATTCTTGGGTGGTTCCCCTTTCTCCCTCTTATGGCTGCATCTCCCCATCCTGTTGACCTTGCCTTATTAGTACAGTTGGTGTGTTTTTTTTATTATTATTATTTATTTATGTTTATGGCCATGTGAGTGGGCCCCTGACCTTTTTACAGATTTCAGATCAAATTAACCCTGTTATTTTTGGCATAAAGTAGTAGTAAAAGCATATATATATATATATATATATATATATAATATATCTATATATTTTCATGTCCATAACGTTAAAATAAAAGTTTCGACATTCATTGTGGGATGTGTGG